>NW_027110254.1:11809-27094 GCF_000696795.3 Halyomorpha halys
TCCTATTCTTACTCTTGCAACAACCACTTCATCTCTTCTGTTTCCCTTTATGGGGCTTGTCCACTTTTGTGTTTTTTTTTACATTTCTTAATTTATTGGTGAGTGGTACGTCAGCCCACATTGAATCCCAACTTTTTCGGATTCTGTTCCTTAAAAATGCCTCTATGTCTTTCGGCTCGTAAATTTGGAGTGGTGGAAACTACTGAAGGTATAAGCTGACTGAAGGTGGGATTTGTCATATTTTTCACAAATTCAAAAAATTTATCTCGTCTTATAATTAGGAAATCCTATGTTTTGCAACTGTAAGTTCTCTTGCAGAGAATTTTGGCAGATTAATGAGGTAAATTTAGAATTTAATATTACAGATGGTATTTTTTAAAAATTTATTTATTTGTAATTGGATCGGGGTTTATTATAAGAGACTAATAAATTAGGCTAGTAATTATTTTTTAGCATTGGAACAATCAATTAATTTTCGTCTTTTTCCCTTACCCCTCCCCCCAAAAAAAATAACGATCTAAGTGACGGAGAACTGCTGCTTACGCTGTTTTTCTTCTTCCCAACGACAATAATTAGTACAAGAGCCGGGAAGAAAAAAAGGCAGTCATCTCACCCCAATTTTTGATTACTTTAATGAAAACTATGTATAATTAATAATCAAAATTGATGAGTCTGCCAAGTATAGTTAGAGGGAATAAAAAATGGTGGCTGTTTCAAAACCTTAAAAAATACACTAATTTTTCATTCGGAGTTCTATATCTTAAAAACTACCAACAACACCAGAAAATCTAAGATAACATTATTTAAAGAAGAGTAAATTTGCTGAAATATTAGCCCTAAAAGAGCTATTTACATCCAATAGTTCTCGAGATATAGCTTTTTAAAAAGCAAAATTTCTTACAAATCTACTGAAAGATTAGTAGTTAGTTAATTTATTTTGAGAATTCTATATCTTAGGAACTATGTGACGTACAGATATCTATTAGCACTCAAATTAAAGCTAGTTTAATGGACTATAAAACAGTATATGATCTTTACCTTCGTAGGAATAGTAGTTTTCATGATATTTGCTAAAATAAATTGGTTTATAGTTGTTCGGACAATAAGTTTGATTTATGAAAAATTTCATTTCAGAAACCATTGGACATACAGATGTCTGCCAGCGCTCTAATTAAAGCTAGTTAAATTTACTACAAAATAGTTAATTATGTTTAACTTTGTAGGAGTAGTAGTTTTTATGATATTTGACCAACTAAACTCGCAAAATGTTAATTTCATGTTGTTCGTACAAAATGTTGGATTTTTGAAAACGTATATCTCTAGATCCATAAGACGCACATATGTCTGCCAACACTCAAAATAAAGGAAATTTAACTTACGATAAAGTAGTTTATTACACTTATCTTCGTAGAGGTAGTAGTTTTTATGATATTCAAGTATGAAAATGAATTTGGCAAATGAAAATTTGTCCGAACAACTATAAATAAATTTATTTTAGCAAATTTCATTCAAACTATTACTCCTACGAAGATAAACATCACAAATTACATTATAGCTCATTAAACTAGCTTTAATTTGAGTGCTAATAGACATCTGTACGTCAAATGGTTTTTGAGGTATAAATTTTTCAAAATAAATGCACAAACTGCTGATCCTTCAGTACGTCCCATACAACATTTTTATGAAATGTTGCTTTTTAAAAAGCTATATCTCGAAAACTATTTAACACAAATATCTCTATTAAGGCTCACATTTTAGCAAATTTACTCTTTTTATAAATAACGTTCTCCTAGGTTTTCTTGTGTTGTTCCTCCTTTTTAAGATATAGAGCTCCGAATGAAAAATTAGTTTTTTTTATAGCTTTTAAACAGCCGTCATTTTTTATTCCCCCTACCTATACTTGGCAGACTCATCAATTTTGACTATTAATTATTCATAGTTTTCATTAAAGTAATCATAAATTGGGGTGAGATAACTGCCTTTTTTCTCCTCTTCGGCTCTTGTACTAAATGGTTGTCAGGCAAATAGATCAATGTTGTTAGTTATCATTTTGAAGAATGAGCGTGCCTTAAATGAAGACAGACGATTGTTGTTGCAGTTGATTCTGAGATGGTGAGTTAAGCTGAACAGTTGGAGGAGCGGGCGGTTACATAAGCCAAGTCCTCGGCTACGCCATCAGTTGTCGAGATAAAAAATTCTGTGACTAAATGAGCTCAAATGAACCGAGTCCACAATGACCCTATTAGCGGAGAATAGATTTCCTTTCAAAGAAGATAACGTGTTTTCTAGTCATATTTTTCTTTTTTTTTCTGACGTCTTTTCTTTTATATTCTCAGGTCTTGCTCAACTCCTATTCTACCTTACCTTTATCAGTAAAGTATATAGTATGTGTATATATAGACAGGCATATCCTCGCTTGATATCTGATAATCTATATGTCTGAAGCAATCCGATTTTAATTTTCTTGAAAACTAGAAAAAAATCAATGCACCAATCTAGAAACATCCCGTTCAACCATAGTTCAACCATATGATTAAATTTTACATTTAATCAGATTCGATACTTAGGACTCCATCTTGACAAGAAACTTACTTGGAATCCACACACTAGACTGAAACGACAAGAGACTGCTCCTAGATTTCGATTGCTTCAACACCTACTTTCTAAACCAACAAAAAATTATTATACTCTATGATATGATAATCAGACCAATTGGGACATATGGAATTGAGTTCTGGGTCTCTACCAAACCATCAAAGTCCTCCCGCATCTAATCCTTACAATCCAAAATCCTACGTAAAATCCTGGATGCTCCTTATTACGTTACAAATAAACTTATCTACAAAGACATTAACATCACATTTGTTGCAGATTTGGCCCAAAACAGATAAGCGTCTTTTCATTCCAAACTCCTTACTCATCCTAACCCATTAGTTCTAAATCTCTCATCCTTAACAATCCCTGATAATTCCCCGAGGCGTCTGAAAACCTAATTTAAATTAATGCTTGAAGGACCACCAATGGGTGGTTCCTTCCCAAGATTTTCAAGTGTTTGAAACATTCCACATATTTTCTTATTGTATTTATTATTTTGTACAGTTGTAAATTACATAAAATAAATAAATAAAAAAAAAAACATTTGATCTGAAGATTAGGTTTTAAGGAGTTGAAGAGTAGGTGATGCATGGAGAAGTTAAGGAATATTTATGGACAGATATAGGCAATGCATTCCAAAAAGGACGGACAGCAACTCAATGTAATGGAGTATAAATAGATTGGTTCGGTCCTAGAGTTCAAGGAATGAGTAGAGAAACGCAAGGTAAAGAGTTCAGTGATATAGGAAGGTTTATTATTTCGTACTGATAGGAATAGGAAAGAAACAAGGAAGTGTTACCTTCAGAAAGAGAGATTAAGGAACTTTATGCGTCTGTGATAGCCAGAAATATGTGTGTCTGGGAACCCCTAAAATAAATTTTATTATCCAATTCATAATTTCCTTTTCGTTATGTGAAATATGGAAAGTAAAAAAAAAATGTACAACAATATATAAAGCTGACTAGGAATCAACTCATAGTTGGCAATCAACGTGTTATTATTATTTTTTTAAAGGAACTTTTAATAAGTTTAATAGCCATCATTTATTAATAATTTCATTTATTTATTTTTAAGAAATATTTTTATGTTGGGCAATTATATTTATTTTTAAATTATCTCAATATTCAATATTGATATCCTTCCTTCCTTTTCAATCTTTTTTTTTGTTAACTATTATTATTTTTTTCCTTAGTTCAGAGTTATTTGTTTTTGTGATTCAAAAATTGTTTTTTCTATTATAAATGTAAAACTTGTTAATTTATTTTACATTATCTTCAAGTCAATGCAAACCCTTTTTCCATCTTCTTTCCAAGATTAAAAATAATGATGCCCCAGACATTGAAATATCTATATTTTTTATTAATATACTGTACTACTATTCTGAAATATTTGAAAATTATCGACAGGATATAATATAATTCATAATTTCCTTTTCGGTGATGTGTTCATAAATTCATCCGTGAGTCCCTTATATAACAGACAGCCATATTCAAAATAGGGAGCATAAGAGACTGCTCGAGGATAAAAATATATCTTCTGTATACTTCAGATACGCGATTCATGAAAGGTGATAATCAAAGATTTTATGGCGAAACTATACCATATACTTATACTACGATACAATAGGTTTTGGTGATATAAATCTACTTTTAAAATATATAATACATTCTTGGTTATTTTTGTAAAATTACAGACAAAAAGCCTCAAGTCCCTTAAATTGTAGTAATAACTGATCAGATAATTCGCTAATTCAGGCTTCGTCGCATCATCATGAATGAAAGTCATATATGCAGAGCACATCTCACTTCAACAGCTATAAAAAGATATTACAATTCCAAATCACTCCACATAGGGGAAACCATTATTATACAGTTTAGACAAAACGTAAAATATGTTTCTATTTTCTTACAGTAACTGTCAGATAACGTGGTTATGGTTTCTTGAATTTAACTAGCTGTACTTTTTTAATGCTTTAAATTTGAATAATAATACTAGAATAATGACATCAATGACGCATTTCAGTGTGATCATGATAATAAAAAGTACCTAATTGGGTAATAGAGATTAATAAAAAAGTAATTACATATACTTTACTCGTACCCCAGGTTTAATCTGTGGTTGGTTGGATAACTATAACAAACAAATGCGATTTTATTTCCTTATTTTTCCCATTAATAATTTTTTTAAATTTCACAATTAAATATTGCGTAATGATTTTTGTTTAGCAAGTCTTTGATCATGTAAGACACGATTATCCTTATTGTTCCATTTTTAAAACCGAGAATGAAACCCGTCGTCGTAAAAACAGATTTTTATATAATTTTAACAGCCAAATTCTATTTTATTCCCTTATACTCGCCATTATCATTTTAAATAAAATTTTATAATTAAATATTGCGTAATCGTATCTGGTTAGCAAATGCTAGATCACATATGAAACAATTATCATTTTTTTGCATTTTCTTCCTAATTTAAAAACAAAAAAAAATTTTTTCTCGGAAGTGAAAACTGTGTTACGTAGGACTGAATAAATTACTAGATCAATACACAGGTGGTATCTTTCACTAAAAACAAATCTATATACTAAAAATTAATGTTTCATTCTATGGACATTTCCAAAGAAAGAAGTAATACACATGTATACTTAAAACTATTATTTTAAACAGGAAAAAATAAGGATAATTTAGAAGAACCCATTTTGAAAATTTGGCATATAAGGATAACACTTAGCTAATATTTAAAACATCAAAAAGATATTAAATTTTATTTTCATTGAAATAGTTATACGGGTTTTTATATGTCAAATTTTCAATATGACTTAAGAGTAGGCTTAGTTTTGCTTGTTTAAAGTAATTTCTTATTTTCAGTAGCAATCAAAAATGGATAAGTAAAAATGTTGAACAGAAACTGGGTAATTATCAAGGTGGGTTCCGGCCCAATAGATACTATTGATCAAATCTTCGCCCTGAGGCAAATCTCTGAGAAGATGAAGGAACATCAGCAGACAACTTGGATGCTATTCATTGATTTTCGGGCTGCCTATGATACAATCGTAAGGAGTGAGCTTATAGTGGCTATACATGAACTGGGGCTTCCTAGTAAGCTCACCCGATTAGTAAAATGCACAATGGTGAGCACAATCTGCCAAGTTAAATCCTGTGGATTATCAGAGCCTTTTGAAGTGGAATGTGGCCTAAGACAGGGTGACCCAATAGCTCCTCCCCTGTTTAATATCGCTCTACAAGCAATCATAAATAGAGCAGGAATAAATCAGGAAGGAACAGTATTCACAAAGATGAACCAAGTTCTGGCCTATGCAGACGACGTCGTCATCATCGGTAGATCCTTTCAGAGCATGAGGACTGCTTCCGAAGCGATGGATGTCGAAGCGTAAAGGATGGGCCTGCATATTAATGGGAAAAAACCAAGATTATGCTGTTAGGTAAGAAACCTCTGGACCAGAGGCAGAGTCGCCTTGTAATGGGCCCCTATAATTTCGAAGTGGTAAGAAGTTTTTCTTATCTTGGCTTTATTATCAATGAGAACTAGAATGAAGAAAAAGAAGTTAAAAGCAGAATTTCTGCTGGAAATATAGCTTATTTCTCCATTGTACGATTAATCAAAAGCAAACTTGTTAGCCGTACCACCAAGTTCACCCTGTACAAAACGTTGATAAGGCCAGTCGTCACATAAGGTAGAGAAACATGGACCCTAAGCAATAAAAGCATTAACCTGTTAGACAGGTTTGAAAGAGTAATTCTGAGCACAATCTTAGGCCCCGTATGCGAGAATGGTAATTGGCGAAGAAGGGAAAATGTTAAACTTTTTGGGCTCTTTAAGGAATATAGCATCTCCTCGTACATAAGGATACAGAGGTTTAAATGGCTTGGCCACGTAATGAGAATGAGCTAGGAAAGAGTGGCTCATAAACTGTACAGTTACGTTCCGGATGGTGTACGGCAACGTGGTAGGCCGAAGGGCCGATGGAGGGATGCTGTGAGGCGGGATCTGCGACAACTGAGGATCCCTGTTACCCTTACAGAAGATAGAGAAAGAGGGTTGGCGGTCGTTGAGCAGGCCAAGAGCAGGTTCATGCGCCTGTTGTGCCAGTAAAAGAAGACGAAGAAAGAAAGAAGAATAAGATTGGAAGAAAAGATTGGATATTAGTCATTGGATAAAAGAGGAAAAATATTTTTCCCCGTTTAATAGTTATGTTCCAAAAATTTATTTTTGTAAACCATTGAACTGTCTAACATTTTAGAAAATTAATCTCTCAGATGTAAGATCGTTGTTTTGTTTTTTAATAATTATTTTTTGGCTTAAGTTCTCAACGGAGAACATATAAAGATGAGGTTTTAGAGATGAAATGTGAGGGTTTATTTCTTGAGGCTTAATTAATAACTCGTTTCGAACGAGTTTCGAACCCTCAACATTCTGAACCAAGGGCTCTGGAACTCGTGCTCAAGCCCGACTCAGCTAGGTCCTCTATATGTGATTTTAGAATATAATGGTGATGGACGAAAAACTCGAAAGTTATAGGTTCCTTACGTTGAGTTCGACCTACATCCTACTAATGAATTTGTTTTCGTTTCACCAGTCTTATAATTCTTTTCGTTTTTCGATGAACTATGGACCTATGAAAGGACGAGTAACTCCTGATAATTGATTTTATTGAATAAATGCTTAAGGGAAAAATATAAATTTTAATATATTGTTAAATTGTTTTTGTTTTTACTGTAATTTTGCAGAAGAAAAGAGTTAAAATTATGAAAAGATACTGTGATCATTAGTAAATCAGATATAATTTTTTTTTTTTTTTTTTCAAAATCCACTTTTGGCTTTTCTGGCATTGTGCTTGGGATCATTATCAAGTAGGAATTCCACGTCATTGACGTCTTTATTCTAAAAATACTGTTCGGATGCAAACGATTACAACACTATAACTCCTGGGATTCCAGCTGCAAATCTAAAATTTACCCAATTTCTCAACAATAATTTTCTTTTCTATTCAAACCTTCCATTGTATCTGTAATATCCAAATGTCTTTTCATCATAATGCATCAGTATTTCTTTTAAAATTTTGCCTTTTTTGAGTTAGTTGTTTACAATTTTTAAATATTCCCTGAAATCTCAAATTTCCTGAATGTTTCTGGTATCAGGTACCTCTCCAGCACGCCCCTCTATGACTACTTCACTTAGAACCGAAAATAGATTCTGACGCAACCCATGATAAAAACATTTTGTTTACTGAAAAGTGATATCCATTTCACAAATTCTGGTTTATGTTATAATTCTGTTGTTAAGTGGTATGTTATATAATATTTTGAATGCTGTGTGAAAACGTCATGGACTTCTAATATTTTTATCTAGGTACAACATTGGCTATTCTTACTTCTAAACCTATTGGGAAGTCGTCAGCAACAATTAAAAAATTAATTTTAATTTAAAATAATTAAATATTAATATAAATAATTTAAAATTAAAAGTTAAACTTCCATTATTTGTTTAATTTAATTAAACAACGTTACATAAAACCTCTATTTAATATATAATAATTAGTACAATATGCCTGTGTTGAAACTGATCAGACCCATGAAGTATCAGAACAATTACCATTAATCGCTCTTCTCAATTAAAAACTGTTTATTAAATTTATTATATAGTTCTATGAAATATTTTTTAGTTTTTATTTATATTTATATATTGGATTTTAGTGGATTAGACTGTCGATTCATGGGCGTTCATTTTATTTTTTCACAAGAGATGTTTAAAAAATATCGATATTTTAATTGGAATAAGTCGATATTATCATTCTACGTGTCCTAATATCAATATTAAAATTGGAGTATCGAAAAACAATATTTTTTCTAAAATTCTAACAATAGTACCTAACAATTTTTTTTTCTATCATAGCACCTTAAATATATTTGCTTACATAATTACTAGTTATTTTTTTTAAACTTATAATATTGTACAGATACGATAAAATTTTCATATATTGTGAAATGTGAAAAGTAAAATAATAATAATAGTAACTTTTAGTTGGCCTAGACAATATATAAAGCAAACTATGAATCAGATCTTAGTTGATAATAACGTGTTAATATTATTATTACTTTTAAGAAATTTTTAATTAGTTTAATAGGTATCATTGATTAATAATTCAAATTTATTTATTTAAAAATATTTTTATGTTGGGCAATTTAAATGATGCCAATATTCAATATTGATATTCTTCTTTCCTTTTTAATTTTAACTATTATTATTATTTTCCTTTGTTCAAAGTTACATGTTTTTGTACTTCAAATTTATTTTTTTAAAAACATGTAAGTATTTATTTTTTGATATTATTAATATAAAACTTCTTAGTTTATTGTACACTATATTTTAATTATATGCTCACCCTTTTTCCTTCTTATTTCAAAGATTAAAAATAGTGATTTTGAAATATCTATATTTGTTTTATAATTTTATACTGTGCTACTAATAATACATTCTAATGTATTTGAAAATTATCGATACGATATATTTCGATATTCGATAGTGCCTAATGTATTGAAACCCGTTGTGCAACAATAGGATTGGATAATGACTTTACGAAATGCAAGATGAGTTATCATTAGTGTTGTGAGCTTGCATAATTATTTATTGATCTCGGCCATTCCTCTACGACCGTATTTTAACAATAACTTCAACTTATTTAAAGCTATTTTAGTTTTATTATATTGGCATTGATTTTATTAATTTATAAATATTCTCTCTGATTCATACAGATAACCTTTCAAACTCGTCGTTTATTGCAATGATAATTCGTTATCACCATTCATTCACCATTGTGAATTTGATGGCATGATTTACTCATAACACGCCTTCGATATTTGTATAGTAATTTCACAATAGATTCAAGATACTACAGACAGATAATAATAGACACTAGACAATAGTCACACGACTGACCCCTGAGTGGCCTGTTCAATTCGTGCATCTGAATCAGTAGTAAGATGTGTGACGATCAGATAAAGCCATGAAGATAACCCCGAGATATCTTCTATCCAGCATTTGGGAATTGAGCGTGTAAAGAAAATATTTAAAATTAATGAAGCCAAACAAGAATAAGGAATTATTACTATTGCTTTTAGCTAATTTTACTATAACTTTTAAGATTTATTGTTAATATTTTAATTTTTCACTAAAAAAAAATAATTTAATATTAAAGTTTTGTTGACCTATTGATGTAAAAATTCTGAGGGGGTAGATATGAAATTCTTACAGCCCTATTTATATACCTATGGATAAAATTATTATTACCTTATAATACTTATCTTTGTACTTTCTTGAGACTGGTTGTTATTGTTTAAATAAAAAAAAAAATTATCCAATTTTAGTCTTTAAACATTTATAAGTCTGACGTTTCGGCCAATCTGGGCGTCTTCAAGGACGATCTTAAATGCAATTTTAGAACCACATCAATTTTAAAAAACATGCAGGCTATTCTGTCCATGTCATTAATTTCAGTCCACAGTTATCCTATATTGTCAATAGTTCATATTAAATTTAAAATTTAAACTTTCAATCATAGTTAATTTTCACTACTACACATTCTTTTATTTTATTTTCTTAAAATATGTTTATTTAATGTTTTTTTATCTGCTTCCTTGCCATTTTTGACACACCAAATAGTACAAGAGCCGGGAAGAAAAAAAGGCAGTTATCTCACCCCAATTTTTGATTACTTCCATGAAAACTATGCATAATTACTAGTCAAAATTGATGAGTCTGCCAAGTATAGGTAGGGGGAATAAAAAATGGCGGCTGTTTCAAAACCTTAAAAAAACATTAATTTTTCATTCGGAGCTCTGTATCTCTTAAAAACTGTCAACAATACTAGAAAATCTAAGAGAACATTATTTAAAGAAGAGCAAATTTGCTGAAATATTGGCCCTAAAAGAGCTATTTACGTCTAATAGTTTTCGAGGTATAGCTGTTTAAAAAGCAAAATTTCTTAAAAATCTACTGAAAGATTAGTAGTTAGTTAATTTATTTTAAGAAATCTATAACTTAGGAACTATGATGTACAGATGTCTATTAGCACTCAAATTAAAGCTAGTTTAATGGACTATAAACGAGTTTATGACCTTTACCTTCGTAGGAATAGTAGTTTTCATGATATTTGCTAAAATAAATTGATTTATAGTTGTTCGGACAATAAGTTTGATTTATGAAAAACTTCTTTTCAGAAACCATTGAATGTTTAGATGTCTGCCAGTGCTCAAATTAAAGCTAGTTATATTTACTACAAAATAGTAAATTATGTTTATTTTTGTAGGAGTAGTAGTTTTTATGATATTTGACAAAATAAACTCACAAAATGTTAATTTCTAGTTGTTTGTATAAAATGTTGGATTTTTAAAAAAATATATCTCTAGATCCATAAGACACACATATGTCTGCAACACTCAAAATAAAGGAAATTTAACTTACTATAAAGTAGTTTATGACACTTATCTTCGTAGGGGTAGTAGTTTTTATGATATTCACATATGAACATAAATTTGGCAAATGAAAATTTGTCCAAACAACTATAAATCTATTTATTTTACCAAATTTCATGTAAACTATTACTCCTATGAAGATAAACCATTATAAACTACTTTATAGCTCATTAAACTAGCTTTAATTTGAGTGCTAATAGACATCTTTAAGTCAAATGGTTTTTGAGATATAAAGTTTTCAAAATAAATTCACTAACTACTGATCTTTCTGTACGTCCCATAAAACATTTTTATGAAAAGCTATATCTCGAAAACTATTTAACGTAAATAACTCTATTAGGGCTCATATTTTAGAAAATTTACTCTTCTTTAAATGTCATTTTCTTAGGTTTTCTTGTGTTGTTCCTACTTTTTAAGATATAAAGCTCCGAATGAAAATTTTTTTTTATCACTTTGAAACAGCTGCCATTTTTTATTCCCCCTGCCTATACTTGACAGACTCATCAATTTTGGATATTAATTATATATATAGTTTTCATTAAAGTAATCAAAAATTGGGGTTAGATAACTGCCTTTTTTGTCCTTTTGGGCTCTTGTACTATAAGGGGTGGGGGTGCTATCCTGCAGAGTCTATAGGGGTATTCATGATGTTGTGTTAAATGTTATATGTTTAACCATGTTAAATGTTATAACTATAGGATTGTGAGCAGCCCTATTTGAAGTCATGTTAAACGTTAAATGCATAAGAACCCCTAGTGGATTTTCTCAGCAACTTGTTGTATAAGCCTTTATGTTTATAACCTTCCTTCCAGACCCTCATGTTATTGTTTACTTCAGTTTTGATTTAAGTAATTAATTAAAACATGCCTAGAGTGAGTGAAAAGTGGAATTTGTGTGAAAGTTTAGCTTATGAGTGTCTTATTAATCTTCAAACTTGTGAAGAAGAGAATGAAGATGAGCTAATAGACAACTGTATTGAAAGTCACAGCAACTAATATGGCGGCGATCTCAACTGGTCTATTGTGTGACGTCATTCTCGATTTAACTGACCAAGTAACAGACTCTCAGCCATGTTAAATGTTATTTCGTTTTACCACGGCAAAAGAAGGCAATTTTTTTCGATTTAACACGAGTTTTTCCATTTAACACGCTTTAACATAGATCATGAATACCCCTTATGAAGAAAGGGAAGGTCGAGTTTTTATTCCGTGGTGCCGGAATTGAACCGGCGCCTCTGCTTCTTACAATAGGTTGATATTATAATGTATTTAATTTAAAACCATCAGATAAATATTTCGTTATATTTATATTTCCCAACATTGTTCAATGCCGTTCTGTTTTTATGTGGCCAATCCCACCAGGAGTATTCCATCGTCGATTTATATCAACCATGAAATTCGATTATTATATATAGAGGTATTACAAAGATATTGGATCAATATGCAAGAGATTATGAATATGTTTGTTGTGACTTAAGAGCCATCGTTCATTAGTCAACTGCGGAAGTTGTAAAGAACTGTTATGAAATGACTTCCTGTTCCTTTAGATCAATTTGGTGTGGTAAATGATAATTTCGTATTTCACATCTAAAAAACGGGGAGATATTTACAAAGGAAAATTGTTATATCATTGTTATTGTCCTGCGATACAATAACCACGATAATCCTGCTTAGTAACTACCAGTATTATATAGGTAACTCAAATAGTCTTCGTATAAAAATTAAAATAAACTATTAAAAAAATATAGTTTTTTTTCTAAATTAATTTTGTGATGTACTGTATTAAAAAAAATCAATTAGGGTTTTTCTAACAAAAGTTCATAAATCTACTTTTGAATAGTAAAGGTTTTTTTGACAAATTAAAATTATACACTGAAAACTTCAATTTAATTATATTTTTTTTCAATTTCATGAGACTGTTATTTATTTATTAAATAAATAAAATGGTATCCTTGTTTAGTCTCAACACTCTTTATTATATCAATAGTCCAACGTTTCGGCCAAATCCGCCATTCTCAAGGACAATCGAAACATTTAACAGCTATCATACATTCATTTTTAACAATTATAACAACAAAATTATCACTAATAATATAGCATACCTTAAAATATAAATTCTCACCTAAAATCAAAAATTTAAAAATGTTTTGCAGGCTATTCTGCCCAGGTAATTATAAGTCAAAATCATCCTCAGAGAAAGTCAGTTAATAGAGAATATTAATTATTAGTAAGCTTATGATTAGTTACCTATTTTTTCAAACCTTCATTAATTTTTAAAACTTTTAATTTTCGCTTAATCAACATTATCACATGCATTTCGGACTCAATTTGTATTTATTCCATATTAAAATTAATTGTAAATAATAACTAAAATTTTTCTCATATTTATCATAAATTTATTTTACTTAAAATCTCTGTATAATATTGGTTTAAATTCCTTGTATCTGTTTTAAAATTAATTGTATAATTGATGTTCTCTTATATATAAATTGACTCAAGTATTTTTCTTTTGAACATATTGTTTTCTTAATGTAAAATTATGGTGTTATCAAAATCAAAATTGTGTTGCATACTAATGCTGTTTTATTTCTTGTATCATTTCTGTGTTGATATATTCTATCCCCCAACAATTGCTTTGTTTCACCTGTATAGATAGCTGGACAATTTATACACGGAATTTTATATATCAATCCCGATTGACTTTTTATTTCAATTTTGTCCTTCAAATTGCTGTAATAATTTTTAATTTTATTGTTAGGTCTATAACATAATGAATATTCATCAACATCATAACCTTCAAATGACCTCTGGATATCTTCTGATAAACCTTTTATGTAGTTTAATATTTCTTATTAATTGCTTTATTATTTACTATTTTATTTTTCATCCTATCTTTGGAATTTTTATTTTTTATATTATTATTTTTTATATATTAAAGAGTGTAGAGACTAAACAAGGATAATATTTGATTTATTTAATTATTCAATTTATTTCAGAATTATAATTTTTCTGTGTCCAAAAAGTTGTTACAAATCAACATTTTCAATAAAAATTTAATGAGCTCCTATATATTTTTTTTCTTTTATAACTTTCCAAAAGTGAATCTATTGGCTTTTCGAAGAAAACTCATCAAATATTCTACAGAATAATAAAACGCGATAGAGACTTGTGATGAAACTTCCCTCTTGAAGGACTGCAATAAAACTCCACATAAATTCGAGTGTATGAGTGGGATTGGAGATTTATCGGAGGGATAAGCATCCATTTGGCAAACTTATATGGCATGTGGTCACTATGGACGATTTTATTAGTGGCATAAAAAGGAAAAATGGAGTGTTTTATTGGTTGTTTAATGGAGGCCCAAAGCTCTAGCCACATATTCAAATATGTATTCATTATTATAGACATCTGAACGAACTTTCTTATTTGTTTGATGATTTTTTGTTTTATTTTGTTGATGAACAGCAAAACAAGTATTAAAAGATATAGGATAGGATGTTACAGGTTTCCGTCGAAAGATAAAGGTTATTCGTTGGAACTAATTTTATTTTGAACGAAGACAGAAAATTCTGAGGTGTAGGGCGCATCTCCCAATGAAATCACACCTTTAGATTAAATTTAAAATATTTTTTCTATATATAAGGAAACTAAAATCTGACTACTGATATAAGAACCACGCTGAAATAGGAAGATTCTTAATTATTAAATCCTTTGATATTTTATATGGATCCATTTTTGTTGTGTTTTTTAAATAAGAAAAATTAAAAGTTTAAAAAAAAGGCATTTAAGCTCGAAATAAAATAAAAAAAGTTTTGGACTGGATTTATTTTTTAAAAACTTATATTTTTCTGTTGCTATAAAAATTCGTTTTAGCCCTGACGTTTAATTTTAGCCCTGACGAGGCCCTGCAACGTGGGGCGAAACGTTGGCTCAATAAAATAGTATAATTCTACTATTTGAGTTTTTTTTTTTACCGCACCCGGACCATTTTCCTTTCATCTTTACACACGGTCAATCAATAATCTTCCAATAAAAATTCGTATTTTAGGGTAATGAATATCAACGTTGTTTATACCACTAATATAACAATTTATTTGATACTATAACTATAAATTTGGTAAACGTACCTTAAACTATATAGTACTATATCTGTTCAATCACTTACCAGAAGAACTAATAAATAAATCAATCACAAAAAA
>NW_027110254.1:27144-40307 GCF_000696795.3 Halyomorpha halys
AAAAAGAAATATTTAACTGGGCACTTTCTTACTTGTATGATTCCCAATAATTTATTTTGATTCATCAAATGACCATACCTGTCTGTATTTTTTCTTAACTCCGCATAATTTGTTTATCATGTTACAATTAGAATTAGCAATGTATGTGTGTGCTTAGTAATAGGTATTATTAGGATTGCTTTTTGATCGATGATTATCGTTATTATATTTTTTTCAGACAGCCTGATGATAAGGCGATAGTCTCGAAACGTTGTTTTTGAATCATTAAAATAATTAAATTTTAATACTTATTGTAGTACTTTCTCTACATCTAATTATATTAATGAAAACTCATCCAGTAAGAACCTATAATATTAATAGAGTTAACAGTACTTTGGAAAAAAATGTTTAAATGTGTTAAAAAAAAAAAAAATCATGAAAAAGAAGAAAATAAAGATAAATGAACCAAAGAGATAAAACGAAAAAAAAAAATAAAGAGAAAAATCATATTCTATTAATACATATTATTACTGTTTATAATTACTATCGTTTACTCGTTAGGCTAAAAAATATTGTCTGATTCGATTAAAATAAGTATGCTGTGTGACTAGCAGCCCAATGAAGTTGTGCAGCACATCTTTATTTTTTAATAAAGTTTTTCTCTCGGCTTTTAAGCACTATTATACTAATTCAGTTCGGATAACACCTTGCTGATATAAGTCACGTAATTTTACTTAGATTTACCGAGTTTAATCAAAATGGCTTGAACCGTTTTGTAGAAAATCCCCCCTCTCAAAAAAAGTGTAAAATCGATTCTTTGAAGTTGTAATTCAGGTTAGTCGATTTTAACGAAAACGTTGCTGTTGTATTTCAGGTATACTCATTTTATACAAATTTAATATCTGTTTCTTACGACTCGTCGTTTTTCTAGTTTGTTCTCACAGAATCAGTCCATTTTTGGTTATTGATTTTGGTTATAGGTGGCTTAAATGGTGGCATAGAAATAATGTCTTTATTTTTTTTAATCTTTGTGTAATTATTGTATACTTGATATATATTATTTAGGGCTCCATTCTTATACGTTAGCGTAGATGGACTGATAAATTTTGTTTTCCACATAAATATGGGATGTTAATCAGTTAGTCAGACGGTACAATAATCATTTACTCATCATGTGGATGAAACTTGTATCTATAGCCCAAATTTAACGATGTATAACTTTGACTCACAACTAGTAATGATAAGTATTGTTATTGAATAAAATATAAATAAATTTTATTTGTTATTTATCATCGTGGAATGATCAGGGAAATTGATCAAGGGATAACGACTTCGCAAGGTCCCGGACGAGGAAGCGTTACCTTCCGGCCTCAGCACCCAAAGTGCTCCGAGTTCCTTTAAAGAGCTCATTAGAAAATAAATGTTGTTTTATTTCGATGTATCGAGTTGACCTTTTTGCATCGATATTGAGGTTTTACGACTGCGATTTGCATCTGTTGACACTAAACTTTACTAAAGCTGTTAAATTGGGAATTTTGAGCGGTTTGATTGCGTCAACCAAGGTGTTGCCAATTTCAGTAAATCGACTGTCTTAGAATGTCTATTGTTTGTCGATGTCCTGTTGATTCAATATTTCTTTGGATGCTAGCTAACCAAGCATGCAATTCTTGGCCATTGCTAGATTTGATTATGTATACAGATTAAATTAAAACAATCAAAGGTTTTATATTAAACATGTATTTCGTTAAAATAAAACATTTAAGCACACTTTGTTATTTTTATGATGAGGTGTAGATAGTTGAACGTAGATTGATGATTGGAGAAGTTTGTCGGGGTTGCGGATCAGCAAAGGACAACATAAATAAACAAAACCATATTTATTTATTTTATGCCGACGTTTCGACCAGAGTTTCAGGTCTTCATCAGGGCTATAGAACAAAAGAGATAACAATATTTAGAGAAACATAAAATTAAAAAAGAGTAGTATACAAATTTGAAATTATACAAAATATTGAATGATAAAAAAATGATAACTGATAATTGAATAGTAAAAAAAATTAAATTGATTGATAATCGTGGATTTAGATGGTAGTAGATTGAAAACAGTGAAAGATGAATTTATTTCATTATTTATGATTTCATCTTTCACTGTTTTCAATCTACTACCATCTAAATCCACGATTATCAATCAATTTAATTTTTTTTTACTATTCAATTATCATTTATCAATTTTTATCATTTATGATTCAATTTAATACTTCGTATAGTTCCAAATTTGTTTTTATACTATTCCTTTTCAATTTTATGTTTCTCTAAATGTTGTTGTGTGGTCGAAACGTCGGCATAAAATAAATAAATACTGTTTTGTTTATTTATGTTGTTCTTTGCCACCGACAAACTTCTCCAATAATTATTATTTTTATGTTTTTGTTACCTAAATTGTGGATTTAATTTATAAATATGCATTTAGGAATCAGCCAACAGTTATTGTTGTGTATAACCCATGGCAGTTATTTTTGTCGGCACAGTTCTACCAAATCATTTGTTTTTTAGAGTACAATAAAGAAATTATTTTCAAAATGCTTAACCCGTTTTCACAAATTTTTAATTTATACTACCTTTTTAATTTATACTTCTAGGTTTATTTATCAAAAAATGTTTTTAAAAAACTTATAATAGAATCCTATTCAATAACCCCCATCCCTACTCTAGTTATCGTTCGTAAGGACTTCTTTACTCCAATAAAAAAACCATTATGGCGACTTTTGAGTCGTTAATTAATTAACTAGACCCATTGGAGCCTATCATCGACAATAGGTTTACTGTTCAATAAAATCCGTCGCCTCGTTCATTGCTTGCACCATTGATAAACTGAACAGATCTATACTGTTGTCTAGTGGGAGCAATATTCTTGCAGGTTGGAAACTGTAGTCTTTACTTCTGTTGATTATTAATAGAAATAATTCTTTATCCTGGAACAGTATAAATAAATGCACTTATTATAAGCTTCTTTTAAAACACTACAGACCTTCATCTCCTGTAGTCTTGAAGCTGAACTTACTTTAAATAAGAAAATGTTATTTTTAAACTCAACCATTACTCTTAAAATTTCATTCGATTATGAAATATACACGAGTAGTATTCAAAGAAAATTTCATATACTCATACCTTTTATGTGTTGAGGTGTCATAGTATGATGAGCTGTATTTTATATGCATTCTCGAAAAATATTAATCATATATAATACTATTAGTACTCCATTTAAAGCTCATTAAAATAACCATAAAACAATTAGTAATGATTGTTTTCCTAAGAATAGTCGTTTTCATAATATTTGCCAGAATGATGATTCCTCGTTTAAAAAAAAAAATTAAGTTTCATATTTGCAATAATAAGGGATGAATTATTCAACGTTATTTTACTCAATTTCATGGTTATATCATAGAAAGTACTATTATTAGAGTAATTACTTATGATATTAATATTTCTTTAAATATGAATTGCATTCTTGTGTTCAATTACGTGCTTATATTTTTCACAATTAATTTTTGTTGAGGTTACTCTATGGAAGCGTTCAATTGAATAAAAACTTCATGTTATTCTATTATTTAATTTCACTATATATATCATTATTAATTTTTCTTTCAATTACTTATGTATAGAATATATAGTCTAGGGAAGGATTACGATTGTGAATTATTTTCAAGTCTAGTTTTCGACAGAAATACTCGATTTAAGTTACAGCAAGAAATTTTTATTATTATTATTTTTTTTTTTTTTTACAACAAGAAATATTATTAAAAGTACATTTCTGAAAACTGAAATTGGAGCTAGTCAACTAAAATGCCTATTTGAAAAATTAGTACAATAAACTACTGTACACAGTGAATAACATAGAAATATCTGTTCTGAAACGAGCGAAAATTAATTTCAACTCAAAATGGGGTTTTAAGTAAAAGTTGTGTGCGCACTGCACCACATCAAACAAAGGAAAATCCATAAATCAAGTAAAGAGCTTTTTAATGGTTTAATCAAAATTTTAGATACAATCAGGACAGAAAAGGCAGAAAAAATTTAATAGATGAAAATAACTAACCTTAAAAGTATCAACATTTAGAGATGTTAAAAAAAAATTAAATTAATTTTTGAGTATTCTACTTCGAAATTACCTTTCAATTATTCAAACCCTACATAAATTTTATATTATTATTATTTAATTAAATTATTTTTTCTAATGTTCGCTTTTATTTTTTACCAAACACAGATATTTATAAGGGGTTAATTGATGCATGGTACATGTTAAAGAGCAAATACCTTTTGAACGATACAGTAAAGGTTTTTTTTTTACATATTTGTAGTTTTAAAACGTTCACACTTTCTCAGTGATAGATTATTCCAAGTAAACCACAATGGTTCCTATTCATCCCCATATTCTCAGTCCGCAGGTGTTCCTCTAGGTATTATTCTCGGTCCCATCCTCTACACCGTATATACAGCTGACATTCTAACCAATCCTAACACTATCCTTACTACGTATGCCGATGAGACATGTGTGCACGCTGTTAATAATAATAACCCTTTAATTGTATCCCAAACTCTCCAATCCCATATCACAGCCCTCGAAGAATGGTGTCGTAACTGGAGGATTAAAATAAATTCCGCTACCTTGGACTACATCTGAACAAACGACTAACATGGAATCCTCACACAAGACTGAAAAGATAGGAAACTGCAAGTCGATTTCGACTATTACAGCACTAACTGGACAAACGGTTTAAACTTCCAATCCATTACAAAAGACTGATCTTCATGTCTGTAACAAGGCCAACCTGATACGGAGTTGAGCTTTGGGGCTCCACTAAACCTTCGAATTACTCTCGTATCCAATCCAAAATCCTTCGTGAAATCCTCAATGCTCTTACTTTGTCACAAATAAAATCATACATTGACACCTTAATGTTCCTTATGTAACTGATCTTGCGCGAACCAGATATCATTTCTTCCATTATAAATTACTTAATCACCCAAACCCACTAGTTTTTAACCATGCTTCCTCTTCCATCCCTGAAAATCCTCCAAGATGCCTGAAAAGAAGATGGTCACGAGACCTGCTCATGTAAAACGTCATTAGAGATCTTATGTCAAATTTACTTAATTTATTTGTATGTAAATACAGTTTTAAATAGCAATAAATAAATAAAATTTCAATTGGTTTCTTACGTAAGATTGGAATAATTTGATCAAAATCATCTGTTTCTGAAAATAAACTAATCCATACTAAGTTTACATACTTGTAAGTAATGACTCGTGAAACTTATAACTTAATTTTATTTTAATTAAAATTAGTTATAGCCAGCTTTCTCTTATTATTGCCTAAAGTAATTCTGTGAAGTCTCTTACGATTGCCTGATTTGAATGTTGTGAAATCTAACATTGTTGAAGTCTCATTTTGCGTATCTTCTCATCAATTGTTTTTCGGATAGCCATCGTTGTTTTCGGCTTGAATTAAAAGTTCTCGTGCTGGTATTTTAAACCAAGCAATGAAGCTAATGATTAGCGGGAATTGGCTTGCGAACATGACCAATCTGGACGATGACGCTCAAACTCCGTTATAGCCTATGGCTCTGTTCTATGTTGGAGGAGCACAAGGAGCAACCAATGACGAAAATGCATAAAAACCCACAAGAGCTGCGTGCTGTGTACAGAAGGCTCTTGTATATCTGGAACAGCTCTGGGCGTGGAAGTATAAACAGTTGGCCATCAAACTGAGTCTAGGGTGTAAACTATCTCGCTCCAACTGCTCAGTATATAGAATATACTGTTACTTGAATATAATCCTTACTTAATATCAGTATAGATGTGTAATAAAATAATATTTATTACTTATTGCTCAGTTAAATTACTTTTTTATCCTTATACTAGCTTAAGTAATAATAATAAAAAATAACTGGATTTACATTCTTTGCAGGACTAAAAACCTCTACCATTCAGTAGTATGAGTCACATGACAATTTACAAATTTTCTCTTCTTCATTAATTACAATTTTTTACATCGATTTATAACTAAATAATAATTTGGCTATATTTAAATAGAATATTTTCTTCACTTTACTTGAGCACTTGACCATAAATAATAATTTACAAATTCTTAATTACTTTAGTCCTCTTCTTTCTTCCTCTCCTTCTGTTGTGTTCCCTTGGTATCCATTCTGCAATTTTGGACTACCTCCTCGTATCAACGTGTTCGGCCCGCCTCTATTTTAGTCGTGGTTCTTTTGTTAGACTTTTAACTTTGATTCTGGATTGTACTTTTCTATTGCAGATACGATTTTTCCTTTGGTCCACTCTCATACTTCTTGAAATTTGGCTTTACGTCCTTGCTAATTTTTGAGATCCATTTAAAATTACCGAGAATATACTTTTAAAATTTTTTTTTATGCTCCAATGTTTTTATTTATGTTGATCCATTTATTCAATTTTAACTCTTTTATTTGTTTCATCTTTTCTATTTTTAAATTTCGATTTCAGTCGCGTTAAATTTGAATAGTACATGCGTGCTTCATAGGCATCATATGAACTCATTGTCTGAGTGTGTCTGACTAAATAATTAACATCCGATGTTAATTTGAAAAATAAAAGGACGTATTATTAATAATTAATCTTGTGCATTGCTCGCATCGGGCTACTTTAAATTTTGCTTAAAAATTAATTATTGTGCAATTGGCGTAAAAATTCTTATTGCAAGGTTGATGTAAATGCGATTAACAAATATAAACTTTATGCCTCAAATACAGCAGTTTAACAAAACCGTGTACTAATGATTGGGATTGGGAGTGATCGGACACACTCGCTTTATCTTGGTTTCCTCTCTTTTATTTTCCTATCTGTTTTTTCTTTAGCTAATGAAATTCTTTCCTAGTTTATTTTTATGCATTTTTTATTATTACTTGTAATTCAAAATTATTAATTATCTCAATATAAAAGATTCTTGAGTGGAACTTTTATTTGAAAATTAGATATTTAAGATCTGTTAAAGTATTTTAATGAGGGTAAGACCCAGCTGATATTTTCCAGCTTAATTCAAGTTATCGTCAATATTATACTAAAATATTGTAAAGTGTATATTTATATCTAAATAAAAAAGATAAAAATAAGTTATTTTAATTTTTGAGAAATTCCTTTCATTTTTTGATCTAATTACCAATATCACACTAACAATATTATGAAATAATATAAAAAAGTCAAGAATATTATTTCGAATAATAACACTAAACTTACCTTCTCCACATGGAAAAACTATAAATTTATAAACTGAAAACAATCTTTTTACCGATTAGGCTTCAATACGAAACTGGGTCCAGGGCGTACCAAAGTCACCATATTTCGTACACTAAAGTCAAACGAGTTCGTCGACTAATTCGCATAGCACGTTTAACGTTGAAATGTTACGTGAATAGCTCTAAATTAATATGTTAGTTTAACACGTCTGCTTATTGTGCTAGTAGTAAATTTCTGACATAGAGCAGCTTAACCTCGATGGCCTGAAATAGGCCATCGCATCATGATGTTTAAGATCTTTTTTAAGAATGCTCGATTCAATTGTGAAATATTGCAGTTCTTGAAAAAAATTATTTCTAATGGTCCTGGTTTTCTAAAAAGTGGATTTCAATAATAATTGCAATCTCCAAACACGCAGCGTACTAGTGCTCATCGTTTTGATCATTGGCAATTAAACTGGGAATCAATTTAGCTCGGAGGTGTGTCTTCTTGGAGTGATTGTTTTATCTTTTGTAGCCTCTCGATCTATGGCCCAACACCTGATCTGTCAGTTGCTTATCGTTACATCAAAAAATTATAATGATTACGTTTTCTGGGTAATCAGATCGGATTGTTTCATTCATTTCAACAGTCCGACAAACCGTTAATTAAATTATAACAGTTATTAGGAATACTATAAATCAACATCTAACTGCCGTAGATTGAGCCTAAGAATCAAACAAATTTGTTTTACTTTTTATCTTTCCTTTAACAGCCTTGTATACTCAACTTGTAAATTGACGAGTTTCTAGTCTAGACCCTACAATTAAAAAAATCTAACAGTGATTTGAGGTGCCATCATACAATCTGCAGCATTACGCACGATATGTTACACAGCTGTATTAAAAACACCACATAAGACTTTTAAGAAGTTTGGAATATTTCTAGCAAGAACTCCTGGTAAAAGGGAAAAAGTTAGTGTTTTCACCCCAATTTTTTATTGTTTTAATGAAAACAATCTATAATTACTAGTCAAAATGGATCAGTCTTCCGAGAATAGTAAGAGGTAATAAAAATGGCTGTTCAATGCTTTATATCTTATAAAAACCTAATGGTACAACATTTAAGGTATAGTATACTGATAATAGTATTGAGATATTTACGTTGATTTGTTCTTGAGATGCAGTTTTTAAGTACAAAATGAGGAAAAAACAGTAGTCTTTTAATTGATTTTGGGAAAACTATATTTCAATAATCACCAAACGTCCAGTGGAGTTGTCTATTAGCACTCAAATTAAAACTAGTATAACGTACTATAAAGTTGTGTATGACATTTATCTTCGTAGGTGTAATAGTTCTCATATTCCCTAAAATGAATAAATTTGAATAAAATGAATAAATTTAATAAAAATTATATATAATTACTAGTAAAAATTAATGAGTCTGCCAAGTATAGGTAGGGGGAATACAAAATGGCTTTCTTCCAGAGCTTTATAGCTTTTTAAAAACCTAATGGAATATTTAATGTACACAATACTTTCTAAACTATGACAACTAATAAAGCTGTTTATGCTCAGTAGTTCCAGAGATATAGTTTTTTAAATACCAACATTTCGAAACAAAATGAGGAAAAATCAGTAGTTTTTTTAATTAATTTTAGGAAAACCATATCTCAGTAATCACTAAAGTAAATTTTCTAAAATTTAAGCCCTAATAGAGCTTTTTACGTTTAATAGTTCTCGAGATATAACTGTTTAAAAAGCAATATTTTATAAAAATGTATGGAACATACTGAAAGATCGGTAGCTAGAGAATTTATTTTGAAAAAATCTGTATCTCAAAAAGCATTTGACGTACAGATGTCTATTAGCACTCAAATTAAAGCTATTTCAACGTACTATAAAGGAGTTTATGAAGATTATCTTCGTGAATCAAACATTATCATGCGTAAATATTATTAAAACTATTACTTCTACGAAGCTAAGCGTTAAAGTTATATAGTTAAAGTTTTACTACTTTATAGTAAGTTTAATTAGCTTTATTTTTATTGATGGCAGACATATATAAGTCTAATTATTGCTGAGATAGATTGTTAGTAAATCCAACTATTTTGTCCGAACAAATAGAAATCAAACTTTTTGTGAATTTATTTTTTCGAATATCATAAAAATTACTACTTATACGAACACAAACGTAATATACTACTTTATAGTACATTTAACTGGCTTTAATTTGAGTACTAATAGACATCCGTACGTCAAAGGGTTCCAAAGATACTGATCTCATAAAATAAATTCACTGCTGATTTACAGTGCGTATTTTATCAAAAGTTATATCTCGGGAACTATTCTACGTAAATAGTTCTATTAGGGGTTATATTTTGCAAATTTGCTTTACCTCAAATGATGTTCTATTGGGTTTTGTAATTAATAGTTTTAAAGATATTGAGCTCCGAATGAAAAATTAATATTTTTTTTAACATTTTGATAAAGCCGCAATTTTCCCCCCTACCTATACTTGGCATACTCGTCAATTTTGACTAGTAATTATACATAGATTAAAGTAATCAAAAATTAGGGTGAAATAACTAACTTTTTTCACTTCTTGAGCTTTCGTATTATCCACTTGTTAGAAGTGCTTCACTCAGATGCCTCTGAAAAATAAGGGAATGGAGTGATCTCATTACTGCTATATTTTATTAACAACTCCCACGGATCATATAGTTATAAAAAATAACGATTACTTTGAGCATAATGTCATTGTCATGTATATTTCATCATTTATCTTTAATTAATAATCTTATAACTAGTGAAATCAAAACTTAATACATTTAAAGACTGGATGATTTTTTTGTTCTATACTTATCTTATTCGACTTGATTATTCCATCTTATTTAACTTATTATAGTTAATCCATGATTTAGGGGATATTTGAACGTCATAAATGATGATAATAATAATAATGATAAATCTTATGCATTGTCTGATATTAATAAATATATGAATCATACAGAAAACTCCAGCTTAAAAAAAAAAAAAAAAAAAAAAAAAAAGATGTAGAGTCGCCAACCAATTATGTCAAGAACACCACTGGTCGTACTGTTTAAGTCTTAAAATAATTATAATATTTCAGGCTATAAAGATTATAATAGTTTATACTTCTAAATTTTACTTCATTTTATTATATGTTAATAATAAATTTTGTTCGCTGTATTGTATCCTATTTCTTTAATTAATAAACAATTGTTTACAGCGTTGTAAGATCTTCTTCAATGCCGTTCAGTACTTTTTACTAGTTATGCTTTATTGTATTTAAATATTTCGTAAATTAATAAATCTAGTACATTTAACTAATATTATGTGAATACCCCTAACATCTGAATACATAACTTTTTAAAACACATATATACTTACTGCTTACTCTGGTAGTAGAAATTTTATTGTCTGACATTGTATAGAACTCGAACCATATTGAGTGATGCCATCGAATCATGTTATTTAAGATCATTTTTAAGAATCTTCGGTTCAGTTGTGAAATATTACAAATTATTTCTAACGATCCTGATTTTCTAAAAAGTGGATTTCAATAATAATTGCAATCTCCAAACACGCAGCGTACTAGTGCTCATCGTTTTGATCATTGACAATTAAACTGGGAATCAATTTAGCTCAGAGGTGTGTCTTCTTCGAGTGATTGTTTTATCTTTTGTAGCCTCTCGATCTATGGCCCAACACCTGATCTGTCAGTTGATTATCGTTGCATCAACAAATTATAATGATGACGTTTTCTGGGTAATAAGTGACTGTTTCATTCCTTTCAACGACAAACCGTTAATTAATTTATAACAGTTATTACGAATAACTCATCCAACCGTCATTGATTGAGCCTAAAAAACAGAAACTTTCGCTGCTGTTAACAGCCTTGATAACCTCAATGCTCGATTTGTAAATTGTTTCTAACCAAAACCCTGCAATTAAACAAACCGAACGGTGATTTGAGGCGCCATCATATAGTCTGCAACATTACACAATAAATTCTATCAAAACCACCACATGAACATAAAACACTACAGGTAACAGATAATAATTACCTATTATTCTTATTATTTGCGCGACCTCGTGGAGGTCCAAGGCCTCACGCGATGTACTTAGGAAATACATCGCGCATTTCGTGACGTTTTCCTAGGGTGGGTTCGTCACTCCCACGCCTATTTTTGAGAGTGCCACACATTGGCACTCACAAATACCCGGGGGAGAGGTTGTGAGCATTGTATAATTATATGCTTGAAAAATCCCGAATAGGGTCGGTGACTCGAACCTGCAACCTTTGTGTTGCCAGACAGGCGCGATCACGCTGCTACCGTCACCCCCCGTAATATCTGCCACAGCCGAATTTGAACGTTGGAGTTTGTAGTCCATAGTCTTACCAATGAACTACCTACTTCCACATAACAATAATAATAGTTATTATTATTTTAACATCCAAAAAGGTTCAAGTTCTTTTGTTATGAATCATTTACTACAATACATCATAATAGACCAGATAACTCCCTTATAGATTTGAGAGCATTAAAATCAGAACTAATTGATGTCGGGATACCCAACAATAATAATGTAAGCTCCGCTCTGGGAGAAAAACTGGCTATAGAATTGAAGGAATATCATTAGGAAAGTGTCACTTGAATCATATTATCCAACTTTGGTCTGATACCAAAATCAACAGTGGCAGGCATGGATTGTTTACCTAATTTCCTATTGATGTGTCGATAGAGACTCAACAGTTAATTCTCTTAGACGCAGTAAGTATCGTCCGAAAATATTTAATTATTTGAATAATTAATATGAAGGTTGGACTTCTAGGTCTCCTAGCTTAGATATTCAACTGGCAATCGCGAAAAAATAAATTGGTGATAATAATAATAATAATAATTCTTATGTACTGTCTTATATTAATTAATTTCAAGAAAAATCGAAAAATGTGTTAAAGCCGCTATAGTCCTCTGCATTATAAACGTGAAATTATATTTAAACAATTAGAGGCTGCTACCTTCAAAAATGATAGTAAGCCTCTAACTTTTTCATCATTTTATTTGGCAGAAAGTCACGTTTGTACATTTTATTTCGAAAATCCCAAAAAGTTAAGAATGTTTCTTGAAGGAAATAAAAATTAGAGTCTTTGCATAATATTGCTTCTTATATTTCACAGTTTTTATCCTCTTTCTTTAATAAATATTTTTTTTTAGCAACTTAACTTGTTTTTTAAACAAGTTAAGTTGCAAAAAAAAAAGTCATAAGTTATTACTTCAACCTACTATAACATTATCTTGTATTTAGTTTTTTTTTTTTTTTTTTTATTGAATTCCGCCTGTAGCCCAATCCATTTTTTCTGTCCAGAGTCACAAGATAACATTCCTCCAGAGAGGCACTCACGCTCCCTGGCCGAGGCACCGCCGTTCTTACCCCTTCAGAACTCCGTACAACCCTTAAATTACAAATATTAGAAAAAATGGCAGGCCCAGTGGGATGAAAGCTCTCCGAATAAATTGAAAGAAATGAAACGATCTGTAAAACCATGGTCAACATCCTACCGCAACAGCCGTAGGGAGGAAGTTGCTCTAACTCGCTTGAGAATAGGTCATACTCTCCTCACGCACTCTCACCTAATCAGAAAACTGCCACCTCCTACGTGCAAATATTGTCAATCCATTCATACGATTAGACATATTTTTGAAGAATGTACTCACTATTTGTCAATAATAAACAGGATAGGACTGACCCCAAATTTATCAGAAGCTCTCACAGATTAGGAAGCTAAAATTACATTAGGATTTGAATTTTTAACAGCACATTGTCTTCTTTGTAAATTATAACTCCTCTTTGATTTTTTTTTTATTATTATTTTTTTTTATTTATTTATTAATTTTTTTT
>NW_027110254.1:40357-41204 GCF_000696795.3 Halyomorpha halys
AAATATTTAATTATTTGAATAATTAATATGAAGGTTGGACTTCTAGGTCTCCTAGCTTAGATATTCAACTGGCAATCGCGAAAAAATAAATTGGTGATAATAATAATAATAATAATTCTTATGTACTGTCTTATATTAATTAATTTCAAGAAAAATCGAAAAATGTGTTAAAGCCGCTATAGTCCTCTGCATTATAAACGTGAAATTATATTTAAACAATTAGAGGCTGCTACCTTCAAAAATGATAGTAAGCCTCTAACTTTTTCATCATTTTATTTGGCAGAAAGTCACGTTTGTACATTTTATTTCGAAAATCCCAAAAAGTTAAGAATGTTTCTTGAAGGAAATAAAAATTAGAGTCTTTGCATAATATTGCTTCTTATATTTCACAGTTTTTATCCTCTTTCTTTAATAAATATTTTTTTTTAGCAACTTAACTTGTTTTTTAAACAAGTTAAGTTGCAAAAAAAAAAGTCATAAGTTATTACTTCAACCTACTATAACATTATCTTGTATTAGTTTTTTTTTTTTTTTTTTTATTGAATTCCGCCTGTAGCCCAATCCATTTTTTCTGTCCAGAGTCACAAGATAACATTCCTCCAGAGAGGCACTCACGCTCCCTGGCCGAGGCACCGCCGTTCTTACCCCTTCAGAACTCCGTACAACCCTTAAATTACAAATATTAGAAAAAATGGCAGGCCCAGTGGGATGAAAGCTCTCCGAATAAATTGAAAGAAATGAAACGATCTGTAAAACCATGGTCAACATCCTACCGCAACAGCCGTAGGGAGGAAGTTGCTCTAACTCGCTTGAGAATAGGTCATACTCTCCTCACGCACTCTCACCT
>NW_027110254.1:43339-44522 GCF_000696795.3 Halyomorpha halys
ATTCCTGAAAACTACCGAGAAATAAGAACAAGAAAAAAGGACTTTTGAAAAACATTTTGATAGTGTTTTTGACTAGTGTGGTTTTATCAACTACCCATTAATTACTTTTCGCATTACACGCCTTTCAGTTCAAGTTATCAACCGTTTCAATAAAATCAATAGAAAATTGCGCCAAAATAAAAGTTATAAAATATTTAAATAGTTTTAGTAAATAGTAACAAAGTAGTGCAAGATTTGTTTTTGTAATATAGGACTAATAAAACCTTATGTTTATAATCAAAATTTAACTCGGCAAGACCCGACACATAAACAAAAACATCTTTATCTGATAACACCAAGTAAATACCAAGTATTATCCAAACAGCGTTCATAATAAATATGGTGCGTAATAAACTAATGTAAACAGTAAATCAATAAAATGATGTTTTGAAATAATTTCCTAATTACTAATTAATCTTCCATTTCTATGATCGAATAGTTCTTCATCAACTCAAAACAGACTAGTATGGGAAACAACACTGATGAAACCGCAAGATTTGAAATTTTGAAAATATTTGGTTTCCGATTGACTATGCAAGAAGTGGAAAAATATTAGATTTTAGTTTGTTAGTGAGTTATGAGAATAGATTAATGGGTGTATCTTAGAGTTTTTCACAAATTTTCCTAATTCAGATTTTTCCAGGCTCAAATATTATTCGCCTTCCTGTATGTTTTAAGTACTGTTCCTAGACCAAGGGTTGTGCATTGAGGTGACTTGGTCAGAATCACGCTCGACCGCTAGATTTTTACCCAATTAATGATACCCACTTTATGAGGCTGGTTGGACCCCAGAGGGCTTCCTAACCCACTGAGCTGACCATGGCTACAATAAAACAGAGAATTATTATCTGCCACAGTCGGATTCGAACTCCTTGGATTTACCACTAAGCTACCCTCTCCCACGTTGATATAATAAATAATATAAAACAAAATGTTGGCTTATCTCAAATAACTAACCAGTCTTTTTTCCATACTTGCTACTAGGATTAAATGGGCAATTTTTTTACATTTAGATACAAAATATATGTGAAACGAAACATAAAATATTAGGGGTATTCATGATCTATGTTAAAGCGTGTTAAATGGAAAAACTCGTGTTAAATCGAAAAAAATTGGCTTCTTTTGCCGTGGTAAAACGAAATAA
>NW_027110254.1:44957-55784 GCF_000696795.3 Halyomorpha halys
CTGCTCACAATCCTATAGTTATAACATTTAACATGGTAAAACATATAACATTTAACACAACATCACGAATACCCCTAATATAGATTCGAATTTTTTTTTTTAAAAATCCAATCTTGTTAAGATTCATCATCCCAAAGCTCAGAATTCTTTTTTCGGTTGAGAAATAGGCTGCCATCATTCTGAATGTTGCTGGACAGACTGTATCGAAGGCTAAGAACGAAGGACGTCGAGGCAACAACCTTTGGACAACTGCTTTCTGTAGAACGCTCCTTGGAACGACGATTTCCGAGAACCTGCTCCAGTCGAAGATCGGTCGGGCGAAGGTCCTTACTGACGCAATTCTCCTCCTCAAAAACCCCACATTATATATTTCCAGGACCTTTTCCTCATTCTTATTCTAAATATAGCCAAAGGATTTTTCGAGTTCACCAAATATGTTTTGTGAGACACCTATCATTTTTGTTGTGTTCTTGTTAATTTTTTGTTAAAAAAGGGAGTGGAAGACATGATAACATTGCCACTATCGAGTACATAGGATTATTGTAGAATAAGGTTCATGCACATTATTTTCTCGCTCTGGTATTTTATTTTCCTTCGTTTATTAAGGCTTAAATGAACTGGATAAACAAAAAATGTAACCCGTGGTGACCAAGTGCGTTAAGCACTACCGCTGTTAGCATGCTCGTGTAAGAAGTGGCACCAGTTCGAAACCAGCGGGATATTTTTTATTATGAATAAAATGAAAGCAATTTTTACAATAGTGCATTTCTATCTATAATAAAGCTTAAACACAGTCTCATTCTGTTTAAGCCTAAATTATTTATTAATTAATTAATAGCCTAAAAATGAATATAGTTTATTAGTTTATTTCATTATACTATCTTAATTCTTTATTCATATATTTTTCTCTCTTCGAAGATACTATTTCCCCCTCTTTTGAATGTATTTTAATTATATAAAGCTGAAGAGGGAGATACAGTATCCCCGAAACGTCCTAAAAGGAAAAAAAAAATATGAATTAAGAAGATTTTATTTTTATTTCTATTTTTTTTTTTTTTTACTTTAAGGTAATTGTAAATTTTTACAGATTTAAATTTCACATTTCAATTTAACTAAAAAGTCTGAAGTCAGGATTTTTTCTACCAGGAACTCCACCTGTGATAGAAAGATACTTCATGCAACTTGATACTTCTTGCACCTGCTACTTGAAAATTAGAGAAAAAATTAAATTATCCGATTAATTTAAACACTCAATGTTTAAGGATGATCTGGTTTTAATAACGTCATTTTTAGCTGTATTTCATATTTTTCATCTTAAGACTTCAAGAACATAAATATTTAGCATAAATGAGTCGTAAGTTATTAGTTCAACCTGCCAATAGCCTCTATATGATATAAAATTTTATTATATTACATTATTAGATTTTTACTGAATTTCGTAAATCGTCCTATGCATTTTCCTCTCCACAGCCAGATAATACTAGTTGGTATCACTCATTTAATTCTGATAATATTCCTGATGAGTACAAAGTATTTAACTTTTACCAAAATTAGGTACTTAAGGAATGAAGATATAATTTAAAAAAATATATTATTTTCGGAAAACTGAGTTTTTAATGACAAGTTTATCGGACTTTATGAACCGTTGGTCAAACTTGGAGCTTTGAGGCATTCTTAACATTACGGGAATTTTTTAGTTAAAGCAGTTTTTTCTCTTTTAAAATTAGGCTTATGAAACGTTGTATAATTTTAACATCTCATAAACCAAACATGATAAATGTTTACATAATAAACATTAATAATTAATTATCATTATTATTATTTTTATTTATATTTATTCTTTCAAGACGTTTATTTAATCTCTACTTTCTTCTTCTTTATTTTTTTAACTGTATATTTTCGTATTTTAAAAACTTTTACTTTTGCTATTGTTACTTATTTTTTATTCTTATCATTGTTTATTCAAGTTTAATTTATATTCATACTATATGCCTTCCTTCCTTTTATTTATATGTAATTTCTTATCACTTTATTTTTACATAATATTTATCCTAGCTTAAATTACCTTATTGTATCTTATTGTTGTAATATTCTCAGGGTTTTTTTTATCTTTATAGTCCTGATGTAGCCCTGTAAAGTGGGACGAAACGTCGGACATTCAAATAGTTATAAACTATTTTTTTTTTTTACCTCAACCCTGACCATTTTCTTATATTTAAATTTTTACGGTCAACTATATATACATATATTAATAATTGACATTTATTATGTTATTTTACAGAATTTACTTTACTTTAAATAATGTTCTATGAAGTTTTTTTAGTGTTGTAGGTATTTTTAAGGATATAGAGCTCCGAATGAAAAATGAGAGAAAATTTTCTGTAATAAAATAAACTTGAATATCTAATTTTTAATGACATTTACTGTATCCCATGTATAGTCTAGGTAGAAACTGAACAATTTATTTTTTTGTCTTAGTTATCCATTTCGACTCTTAACTGTATATAGTTTTCGTTAAAGTAATCAAAAATTAGAGTGAAATAATTTCTTTTTTTTTCTCTTCATGGTCTTTTGAATTGTTTGAGGAAGTTTTATGATGTGTTTATAAAAAAGTTACATTTTTGTTTTTCGTAAAATTAGTCCATTACAAGCACTGTCAAATATTTAAAAGCATTTGAAGTTAACAGGCTCTGTAACTTAATAAATAATTTTTTTTTTTTATGAAAATTTATTTCGATCAGAACAGAATGACTTATGTCGCTTTTGCTATTAAGACTCATTTAAAAGCAGTAATTAAGAGATAATTTGTGGTGGTAGAGAGTTAGAACCCAGATGAGTTGATGATATTGCTAGCGAAGAAGATAAGTTGAAGATGTGGCGCTGAGGGTGCAGCACGTGGACTGCTTCTCCAGCATTCTCCTAGGTTGGACATTGGTGTAACTCTTGCTAGTATAAGCACTGATCTTAGTATAGGATTATATTAAATTGCTTTAATATTCAAAAATTCTATAACATCATAATTTCTCAACAATTTATAATTTAAAGAAATGTGTAATGACATCCCTCAATATGCTCACTACATATTTTTAGTTTCAATTACATATGTATGGAAAATATAGTAAGGGGAAGTAAGCTATCGTGAACAATTTTCTTTTCGAGTTTTCAAAGGAAAGATTCCGGAAATAGAAATGTAAAGAAATTAATCATTTGAGAACATTCCTTTAAGAATTTATCATCATAATTATGGCTTTTATGAAATTATAGCAGAATACTAGCACTATGTTGTCGCATAATAATTACATATTTGCCTATCTATTTATATGTTAGTAATTTTAGACTATAGCACAGTTTTTTCATTACCTTAATTACTAAAGATTATAATTAATTATTAATTCTACAAGCTACTATCCCATTTAATAACTGACAACGAGCTTGTTTAAGCCAAGGACTCATTAACAAATTCCTGCTTTATTGATTAACCTTGTGAGGCTCGTTGCGTTACAAATGAACTACGGCTGCCTTCTGTATATTATTCCATAAAAGTTTTTTATCTAGAGTTTTATAAATACAAATACAAACAGTAGATTATACAAATTGGGTCAAAAAAGTAATTTCATTATGCCTTCATAATGAGATCGGTATTCCTGATGTTTATAAATATTTAATTACTTGAAAATAATTCACAATTCGGATATTACATTATTTCTAATTTGGAAATTGGAAAATCAATTTTTGTTTAAACACATAATATAAAAATAAATATTTCTCCTTACAAAAATTTATTGCACTTCCCCTGGATCAGTAAGTTTATTGCCAATATTTCTTTACGCATAGGAAAGGTAATAATATGCAAAGCATTAAGTGTTATGGAATAAACATAAATTATAAAGTCGCTTTTCACACTAGAATACATTGTGGTAAATTGTGACCAAATGGATATAGGACAAATCTCTAAAAAACTCAAAACCAGATGAAATCAGCATAGAAATTATTCCAAAAATACAAAAAATATAATTTTCTTAGAACTGGCTCATCATACCATAAAGAAACATTAATAAAAACAATTTTTTATTCTAAAAATGGCATGATATTATAAAACAATTAAAAATATAAAATCAAAATAAATTCTCTATATAGCGAAATATATTAAAATTAGTTATAAAAAATATGAATATAGATTATACAGATATAATAAACAAATTACTGTAATTTTTTTTTTATTAGCACCTGTAAATGTACTTTACAACCAACAAATGAGATGTTCTATCTAGGCATGGCATGAGGGAGAAATCACCCAGTGGTTCATACTCCTGACGTTAAGTAAATTATTTTATTACACTAGGAGGTCCCGCATCCAACTCCTCTTCAGCCTACGCCGAGTTACGTCAGGAATGTCACGTGTTGCTATCTGTCGTATAAATTTATTGAAATGTCTATGGATCGTGTTGTGAAACCGTTTGTAAGACATATGAATGTGGTCTGTTACAGTCGGAATGCGTAGGTCGGTGTGAATGGTCTCGTTTGAAGCGTAGAGTGGTTCGTTCTAGTCTTAAAAATTGTGATTGAAAAGTTTGTATTTTCTTAATCTGTCTTTTTAGCAGGTCCATAAATTTGGCAGGCATAAGTCCATATGGGTTTTAGTAAGTAAGTTTCTGTCTGAGCGATAATTTAGAACGTCTGTGTAGTACAGAATATAATTGTCTCAGTCGGAAATTTAGCGTTTTACTTTATGTCTTGACGTGTGGGTCCCATGTCAACCTTCTGCTATAGGTAAAGTCCTAAATAAGTTACAGTGTTGTTTTGTGTCGTAGAGTAAATGTGACTTGTTGTGACTTTTCGTGGTTAATCTTAATTTTCCATCGTGTGCACCATGTCTGTATATTGTTTAGACTATGTTGTAGTGTTAGTGTGGCCTGTAAAGGGTCTGTGTTTCTGGAAATGATTACAATGTCGTCTTCATACGTCGCAGTTAATATGTTGTCGTTTGTGAATATGAGGTACTTAATGTAATTTTAGTCGCTAATTAAACAAACATATTTATTAAAAATTAGAAAAATAAATAAATATTATAGTTTAAAAAAATTAAAGATCATGACCAATAACATAACAATGGTGGTATACGGCATTGGGTCCCAAAGTGGATGTCTCAAGTGAATGCTACTTCCTCAGAATTTTACAAAAAAAAAAAAAAAAAAGAAAAGAAAAACATAAAAATTAAACAGTAATTAAATAATGCATTCTAGCTTTTACTTTTAACTATTTCTTCTTATTTTCCTTCATATTCAACTCCTCGAAAGATAATTGTGCCGACGTGTTTATTATGACAAAGGTGCCGCGAATTTTTTTTACCCAAGAAGGGTAAGGGTGCTGTGACAAAAAAAGTCTGGTAACTGCTGTGTTTATAACTTAATAAAAAGTTTATAACTTAAGAGATATAATTCAGGGGTTAGAGTCCAGCCAAGTCAGTGTGATTGTGAAATTAAAATACTTCCAAATAGAGTGCATATTTTCAAAATAAAGTCCTAAGAATTACAGTGGATGCTCCTTGATTTATAAGAAATGGCCAATTGCATCGGGAATTGCAAATGGAGATTACATAAAAAAACGATTCATGAAGTTCCACCAGCAGTTGGCAACAGTGAAAGGCACAATGACTTATAACTTGGGAAATCTAACCTCAACCTGAAGACTGAAGCCCAGGCCGGTGCAAGACATCCTGTTATAAATTCTATATTTATCAATTCTATTATTGACCAAGCTTCTATTTTATTTTATTTTTTCTCTTAATCATTTTTTAAATTAACTTGTTTGTTTATCCTATTAGAGGGCAATTGTTTGTTTTGTTAGGTCTGCGAATGTCGTTATATTGTTATTAACTTTACTTTTCTCTCTTATTAAGTATTATTATTTTTATCTATTTATTTTATCTTAATTTTTTTTTTATTTTAACGTTGCACATAGTTAGGCGACTTTTGTATAAGACTATATTCCCCAAAATTTATTGTTAAAAAGTAAAATGTAACTGTTACACCATTTAAGACCCACCAGGTCGTTCTGGTATTAAATAAATAATAAAAGCAGTATACATGATAAAATATTAAAAAATGGTAAACTTATTTCAGTTGATTCTAAAGATATAGGAAGGGTCCCGAAACGTTGATGAAAAAATTTATGAAATAATTAAATTTATAAGAAGTAATTTTCACTAAAGTGCCTTATACATTAATTATAATATCTTGCCTTCATTTATTTTTGTTGTTGGACACTTTAGAAATATAATGAAAAATAATTGAACTTCAGGGACAAAACTCTATGAGCAAAACCAATAGGTCGCGATAGTGCGTACAAAACTTATTTGGTTTTGAGATATGCTTTCTCGCCCTCGCTAGTTACATTAATCATGATAGTAAGACCGTGATTTGAGATTGTAAAGGAATAATTAATACTTATTCTAGGAATAAGGATAGATAAGTGGGGTCCAAAATAAAAAGGGAAAATAGTTTTACTAAAGGTGTAAAGGAAAGTAAAGTTCAATTGGAATTCTATTCTTCGAAGTGTGGATGGAAAGAGTATTGAGTGAAGAGTCCAATAGTGCAATAATTATTGTTTCTTAGAATTTAAATTTGATAAAAACCAAGGAAGTGTTGTTGAAGAGCAGGAAAAAGCCTCTCCAATTACATTGAATCCAAGTATCTAGAACCACATTTCAGTGTAAATGTAGGATTTTTTTGTTGTAAAAACTGAAGTTTGCTATTTTGGTAGTGTATACAGGGATAAATTAATGGTTCGTCGAGTTTATTTATAGTATATAGATATAGTCAAAGGCGAGGTAGGTTTAGGTGCCTGAAGATCCCTGAGGTCGACCGCTGTGCAGGTACGGCAACATGGCGGCTGCACTGTTGCCAGCTTCGAACCCTCTGCTATTGATCCCTTGAAATAATATCCTTCCTCGGTCGGTTCCCTCCCATAATTATTTCAAACGTAAAGTTCTGGCCGCCATATTGGAGTGGATGTTCCCCTTGCCTTTTGGTGCACTCCTGTAGCAAACAGCAATCCACATTTTTGAAGAACTATGCGGGTCCATTAAGGTTTATTTTTACAGACACTTGGGGAGAACGAACAAAGTCTGTATTTTGGGTGCAGGCTTGGCAAGTGAACGCTAAGGGAATTCCTGCTCGTTGTTGGTTGGACGTTGCTTATAATCTGAAACTTGGCTATAAGGTCTAAATTTGTAATGAGGAAATTCAAGCTCACTTATCCATGTTGATCATATAATTTATGTTGCGCCTCTGTTATTTTATTAAAATCATAACGGCTTTAATCATATTCTGAGTAATATTCCAAACATACCTCCACTACCTTTTAAAAAAACTACTTTTTCAAGCAGGTATGTCGGAGGATAAAACGCTTTTCTTCAACTTCGATCACCTTTTTTAAAAATTAATTTACCTCCACCAACAACCCCAATTGCACCTCGCACTTTTTGACATGTCAGCAACCAAATCTAAATCTAGAGATATTTAAATTCGAGTTGATCCAATGGATTTTATAAGGAGAAGATGGTTGCAGGTGCAGTGTCAGTAAGGATGCACAAATAAGTGAAGATTTATTTGTGCTCATGTTTCGGCCTAAATTTCAGGCCTTCGCGTTAGCAGAAAACAAAACAAGATAACAGCCTTAATTTAGAGGAAAATAAAACAATAAAAAACAAACTTGGAAATATACATAACAGCAAATTAATTTGATAGTAGGTAATACTAATAGATGACAAAAAATAATATTGTTCAGGCATCTTATAAAGTTGTATTCATAGTATTTACCTCCACAATATTATATTTTATCCTATGTAGTATCAACTATTTACATAATTGATTATGTATAATTCCATGTTTTATTGTTATTATTTTATTTTTATTTTTATCTGAATTAAGATTGTAATCTCATTTTATTTTTCAACTCTAATGACGGCCTGAAATTCAGGCCAAAACGCCGGCAAAAATAAATAAGTTTTACTTATTTGTTAATAATGACTATAATAGGAACATACATAATAAAAGAAATAATAAATGAAAAATGGTTGAAAACTTTTTATGTATAAATATATTTCTTTTGTTCAATAGAACACTACTCATCGACAGCTTTATCTGAATCGTTGGGCGAATAACAGCTAAAATTATAGCTCTGACCGAATCTCTCTAATTTCAAGGGGATTAAAACGAAGTCTGGCTCGTTTTCTTCATTTGGTTCTTTAAGTTACATTTAATTTACTATAAATTTTTATTTATTCTTTACATAAACATATTTATGTAATACTGTAGTATTTTTTCTAATACGTTTTAGACGTTATGGTCAAAATCAAATCAAACTACCCAAGTTAAATCATCCATTTAAATCGAATTTAGAGTAAATTTAATTCTTTCTATATATTTTATTACCTTTTTCGAGTCGGGTATTTTTATAAATAATAATAAAAATTATCAAAATAGTCTTAACCTTCTTTATTAAAGAATATTACATGTCCAAAGTTTTGGCCTTCCTAAGTATACAATTATATTTTCGTAACATACATATATAATTATTGCATATCTTTCAAAAGATATGTAATAATCTTTAAGAGAACCGTAAAGCCTACACATTCTAAAATAGGGCAAACGAAAGAATTAAATTAAATGATAAAAATTATTCAAATAGTCTTAACCTTCTTTATCAAAAAATATTACATGGCCTAGGTTTTTTTTTTTTTTTTTTTATCCCCCCTCCCTTGCCATTTACTCCCAGCAGTGGGGTAGTGCGCTGGGGTTTGCCCATGCCACTGCTCCCAAAGATCACCAACTCTTAATGTTAGTATCACTTCCTAACATTGATTTAATAAAGGTTTCAAGCTATTATGCCGAAGGCAATTAAGACGTTTAAAATAAACCTATTTATCATTTTTGGCATTTTTTAATAATTTTTATTCTTCAAATTTTTTTAAAATTTGTTGTGAAGTATATAGATAAAAGATATTGTTAATAAATGCTATAAGTGAAAAATGGGTTTATTTTAACTGAGACTAATATTGTTGTTTTAACTAATTTTAATTGACTTGGGCATAATAGCCTGCATATTTTAATAAATCAATGTGAGACTGTGATATAATATTAAGATTGTCCTGAACGAAATGTTGGATATGTAATATGTTTTAATAAAGAAGAAGGTTGAGACAATTTGAATGATTTTTATTGTTATTATTTAATTATTTCGGTTAAGCCGATTTCAGAATGATTAGCCTTCATGGTTCTCTTAAAGGTTATTACATGTCTTTTGAAAGATATGTAATAATTATATATTACGAAAATATAATAGTATACTAAGAAGTTTGAGGGAGTCCTTACAGTGTTGGGACAGCTGTCTTTAATCCGCTTAATGACCTCACAAACTAGGTTTCACTTTCACCGTATTAGCCTTATTCCATGCGCTGAGTTTGCAGCTATTTATCCAATACTGGAATATATTAAGTTTATTTTTGTACTAGCTGTAAGCAGCGATAAATTTGAGCTTAACACGTGACAAGTAGACGACCGAGTGGATCTGATTAAATGAATAACGTCCTAAATTCATAGGGAAAAGGACTGAGAAAAAACAAAACACATAACATATTTATTTATTCCACTTTGTTTGAGTTAAATGGGAAATAAATTGTAGCAAACAATAACTGTCCACACATAATTAAATAAAATGCCATATAGTAATAACGTGTTATAAAAAAAAGATTTGATTCAGTCATTTGTTGCTGACATTTTCAAGCAACAGAACCAAAACGGCTATCAAATTTGCTTTTTTGTCGCATTTTCTCATGTTTTATCCAATCCAGTGGCGTAGCTAACCTTAAATCGTATTCATATATTTGCCACTTGCCACAAATCCAAAATACCTACCTATTTTTATTTTAGTGAAAAAAACAAAGAAAATAAAAAACGTTTGGGTATTCCATAGAGGCCTACATGGTGAACGTCGGATTTATTTTGGCTTTTGCCTTCGATTTACACTATAAAAGGAAGAAAATAAAAACGTAAATATTACTTTAACTAAATATTCCCTAGGTATATAATACTTTTCGAAATGTTAAAAAAATAAACCTCTGAAATTAATTGACAAGATTTAAAATAATATATTTACTCCCAATTCATAGATTTGAAAATATGCAATCATAAACTAGAGTTAATTATTGGTTTCGAAAGTTGTAAAAATTCTTTTATCATTTAAAACAAGGAGAGAATACAATTTTATATAACTATCTGTTTGAGGAAGGTGCCACCCCTCACATTTGAATAGGTATTCAAAATGTTATATGACAAAATCCAAGATTCTTTCTTGTAACAGATTTTGAGGTAGTTGGCTTCAGCCATCTTGGCCTACCACACTATGAGAACAGTGAACAGCTTCTCAAGAGCCGCATTATTTTTGACTGAGATAAACAATTCGCCATGAGTGAAGAACGTACACCCCACTCAGGCGAAGGGACGGAGGCAGGATGAAAGAGAGAAGAGAAGAAGAATATGCACTTTCAAGATCTTAATAGCTGACCGTGTTATATACATTTATTGTTATATGTAATTGTTTAAGTAAGGCGCCCCCCTCACTTCTGAAGGGAAATTCATGATGCCATCTAGTGGCAAAGAAGTGCAGTAAGAAGCTTGGGTAGCCATCTTGGTCCCGAAAACATAGTGAGTGAGTACCAGTGAGAAAGCCATCGTGACCTGTGCCAGTAGAGAGGAGTTCAGGACTCTTCAATAAGGTCTCTTCTCATAATGATGAGCGAGTAAATCCTTCGACTTAGGCGAAGGA
>NW_027110254.1:55919-124691 GCF_000696795.3 Halyomorpha halys
CTATTTGTTCAAACCATGAGAATAGAAGTATTTTATTTTAAAGTATATGATATCAAGTTATTTAAATACAGTCCACTCCATCATTACCAGTAAACTACCATTATTACCTTAATTTGAACCAGCTAACCAGCACAATAATTAATTTGGGTAATATCCCCCAATTTTTACTCCGGGGAATACCTAAATTAAACAGTAATACTATTTTTAATTTCATGTAACCCATTACAATCTCCAATCAAAATTAAATAGTATTATTCAATCAAGAATAGAGGTTTTTCTCCCTATATGATCATTCTTCCTTTATTTTAAAATCTATTAATTACAGTCCACTATTTTTATTCAAACCAGTGATACTATTAAAATACGATTAATTTGGATAATATCCACCAACTTATACTTATAATATCTAAATTATACATTATCTGTTAGCAGTTCTAAAACAATACTGAGCACAAACATGTGGACATAGGGCAATGGCTTGCCAGAACGCCCTTTGATTTGTATACAAGAACCGACATTTAACTAGGTTACAAATTCAGGCCAACTTGTATCAGCCAATCTAAATAACCTATCCACTAGTTTGCACATGGGCGAATTTGCCACAGTTTTGCAACTTGTTGCATATTGATGTTCTAGAGAGGGCAGGTCAGCCCGTCCTCCACATCCTCAGAAATGCCTTTTTGAAATACCTGTTACCTAATATTAGTTTAAAAAAATGATCATTTAATTTAAATTAAATTAATTAAAATTTGATTCCAAATAATATCAGTATTTTAAGGCCTCTGACTGACAAATAATAAGAATATTTCTTGGTAATTACAGATGCTAGATGGTAATTACCCGAAGATATCTGTCTACGCCCCAGGCATTACTTATTTTTTTTTAAATATGTTTCCCCGTAATTTCATAATTATGAAAAAAGTATGTACTACCTTAGCTTCTGAGTGAAGTTGTACTAAGATTATTGGTTATTGGTTCATACCGTTTCTACAGGTTGTAGCTTTTCTCAATAAAAGGCTTTCCTAACGCAAAACGGGCTGACAGTTCTTGAATTTAATATATATACTGGTATAGATTTTTTTTCTTTTTATGATGGCTCGCTAGAGGATATGTGTGAAAGATTGGTACTATATATTTTTTTAAAGGTTAATTGGTAGTTTGATATTGTTACTATTACACAGAATATAAAAAAATTATATAATTTTAAGAATATAATTTAATTATTACCAATATAATGAATAAAAAGAACATTATTATATATTTACAGAATATTGTTAAAATGTTACGGAATATTAAAATAATTACTATTTTAAAGTAAAAATAATTATATTTTCAATTATTTATGTTTTTTAACATTTTATTGAACACTACTCAGGTCAAACCGCAGCGATATTGCATAGAACAGTTAGGCGCCATGGCGCTCACGTATTCAGGTTATGCAAGTATGAGGTTGGGGGTTCATGGCTTAGAAAAAAATATATATATATTTATTTATTTTTTAATTTTATTCCATTTAATGAAATAATACTCAGTTATTCCAAATGCAACTCGATAAAATTGAGTACATGCTGCATATCGGCAGTAGCGACTCTCCGCGCTCAGTGGACGTACACAAAAATACTTCTGGGTAAAGGAATGGTTGAGCACTCAATGTATATATTTTTTTATTTGTACGCGCTAATCAATATTCTGTTCCATAGAAGGGTACGAAAAAAAAAAATGAGAACATCCTGGAGCAGGAACTGAAAAAAACCCAGGTGGGATAGCGAATATTTTTTCAAGATTTCTCTTAGATTTTATCTTGTTTACCTTCGATGCTTAAATTTGTATGTACAATCAAAGAATCAAATCGAAAAACGTAAAGCGGCTGTGGTGGTGTTGAATTTTATGGTCAATCATGACATCTTAGTGACTCTTCTTCGATTTTTTTTATCACATTCCACTTTTGCAGTATCTTTTAAAAGTTTTAAAAATAAATGCGTCTTCAAGACTGGCAGCATTGCTCCCATTCCACCAAGGCCGGTCGGTCCATTCCCCAGTTTCTTTCTTATTTATTGGTTTGCCATTTCAAAATAAACCTGGAATGGGACCTTTGTCTCTTGGCAAAATAAAAAAAAAGAAAGATTAATGGGTGTGCTGCAAGTCTATAAAAAGTTTTTATTTTAAGTTATATTATTTTTATCATTCATAAAAAAAGGAGTTTAGGCAAATAAGGTTAGTACCCAGGGTACGATAAGGAGTTGGATGTGAAAACCAGGCTCCAATGTAAGATATTGATAAGAAAAGGAGAAGATTGTCAGGGCTCGTTTTATCAGTAACCTCTCGTGGAGTATCTGTTCTACGTGCGTCGCTTTTACGCTTTCTAGTTGGACATCGTCATGTTCTCTGTTAGGGCAGGCAGACAATAATTATAATATCTATTCTCCTAGTTTGATAGTGCTATACTATTCAGTCATGGAGTAAAGACAGTCGTATTTTTATTGAGGCCGTTGGAATTGAAGGAGTTGAAGCGTCACCTTGGCAACCTTATGCAATTGCAACGATTCAACTCCGGCCTGTGCAGGTTCATTTGTACTTTGCGGAATCAGTGGAATAAAAATTCGATCTTTCCACTTTCGTTAGGATAGGTTGCTTACTTCTAGCAAATCCCATCTTCACTAATTGTCAGAAATGAACAGATAGAAGGAAAAAAAAAATTTTAAATTAAACGAGATGCTATTTTGGAAGGACTATCTAAAATGTTTTACGCACATATTTCTATTTTTCTATAAAACATTACCTTAGATATTTTTTCAACTTTGCTCTTCAATTGTAAAAAAAAAAAAATGGGAAGTAGAGTTTTTTTGAACAGTTCAATCGTTAGTTAATTTTTTTTAAAAATGGTAGATGTGATTGAAAAAAGATGATACTATTTCAAATCAGATACAAATTTTGAACCGTATAACTCAATTTGGAGGAGCTTTAGAGTTGTACAAAACCTTAAAAAATCCTCTTTTTATAAAAAAATTTTGATTGAAATTCATTCCCCTTTTTATAATGTCGTTCTGTCTTAAAAACAATCCTATATACCGAATTTCACCTAATTTGATCAAAAATATTGCGGATGTGTGCACATACATATAGTTTTGACATTGTTAACTTTTGTTTTTTTACGCTATTTTCGTCTGAGTTTTGTTTTTACACCGCGCTATATATACATTTGTGTACACCTTACAATAACAGAATTCTAGGAACCGATATAAATTTCCCCCTCCTCTTTACTTTTACCTTCGATGGCATAGAAACTTGACAAGATTTTATTACTTTCGGGGATATTCCACTATTACATAATAGTATTGTAAAAAAGTGCAATACTACTACTACTACTACTACTACTACTACTACTACTAATATACTACTACTACTAATACTAGTTTTTTATTTTCGATCATTCCAGCTATATCGGACTCGCGAGCTGCATCCGACTGCGCAGTTGGACTTGCCGTCAGGAAATACAAGTATACACCATACCAACTGTCGGACTTTCCCAATCGTCATAGATCCTATTGTTCTGTTATTTAAATCTCTGTATTTTATTTAGATATCTTTGTACTCTGTTTTCCTGGGCATGAGAGGAAATGAATCCTACGTTTTGGTTCTCATTAACTCATAACTGACCTGTTGTGAATATTAGTGCTGCTAGTTTTCCTTTAAGCGACATCAGGATTCCGATAGTATCTCTATTGTTCGTAATCTCGCAGTAGTCTTTCCTCGGCTTCCAGGTTCTTGACTCCTTTTCCTCAATGCTAGCTGCAATCTCAAAACGGAACAATTCAGCTATAATCGAAACAGTACCCTTAATTGTCAGTGAGCCCAGAATTATCGTGTAAGTTAATTTTTAATTTTTTGAAATTATTATTATCTAGAAGAGTTCAGTGTTAGGCACTGGATATTTAAAAGCCTGGCTCGGGTTAGAAACCAGCTATAGATTATTAATTCGGCTTGGAAGATCTTGGGCACCATCAGCCTCAATAATATATACAATATATTATTTGGGTGAGGAATAAAGTTAGTGGTTAAGGATAAAGAAATATTTCTTCTTTGTCTACTGATGAAAGCGTTCCTCTATTGTTTTATTGTATATCTATCAGAAAAATTACGTAAACGTATACTTTTGTTCAAAAGTCTTTCTACGGAGGTTTTTAAAAATACATTATTAATTAAAATATAAAACATCATTTTGTTTTTTATAGATATAATTACTTAGAGATAAAAACGTTTTATTGAAAATTATAAAATTTCCCACTTCAAGAAGAAGAGGTATGTTAGAGTTTTATAGGTAAAAGGATAGGTCCTTTCCTACCAATCATTTTAAAGGGAAACTAAATAAATATAATAACAATGATAAAAATAATTCAGTATAATTAGCATTATTAACATTCTTCAATGGGGTATTTTTCATATTAAAGCTTTTAATTCAAGGAAGTATCCTTTACATTATCTATTTATTTATCTATATATATTATCTAATCTAGTGAATCTTAAACTTTTTAATATAAAAATAATGAACAATAGACTTAAATACAAGAGGAACACAAAAGACATAGAATTATAATAAAAAGATATATTAATTTTTTTTATTTTCTTTTAATAGTTTATTTTATTTTATTTAGTATTTTAATTTATATCCACTATCACAGGACACTTTCATGCTTGCGAGAACCCACAATCAAAGTCACAATTGTATGTAATCAACGTTTTGGGCCTTGTCACATTTTCAATTTGCTCTTCCTAAAAACATGATTTATTTTTAAAGAACGCATAAAATATATTTTTTTATCTTTTTCCTTAATATGGATTCAGATAAATAATGCACGCTATTTAGAGAATAAATTAATATAACTTTCTAATAAAACTTACCTTAAAATATTATTTTAAAATTAAATATAATAAAAAAAAAAATTGTGTTAAACTAAACCTGTCTCTGAATCTACTATATCTTTTACTCTAATGTTATTTGTTATATGTTGTTGAATTTATTTTATAAATAATTCCTTTAATTCTTAAAATATTTACCAATTGAGACATACAGATCGTTACCCATGCGATGCGTGGGAGATAAGTTTTCCTCTCGTCTCTCTCGTTTCAAATCATCAAATTCTTTTTCAAAGCAGCTCTGTAGGTCCCCAAATTTCATTCGATCTGCTTAAAAAATGTTAAAGCCTTCATCGAGTAGCATTATGGTAAAATAAAACAGAAACAATACAAGTAATTATAATATTAAATAACTAATTATTAATTACAATTAGAGATGATGATATGTTTATATTTTCAATAAATAAATAATTTCTTTCCTGGTTGAATTATTTGCCATATTTCGTCCGTGCTGTATATACTTGTTTTCGGATATCCTGGTTTTATATTTTATCCTGGTTTATAATTATATCCTTGTTTTGTATTATATTATCCTTGTTTTTTTATCTACTGTACATATTCAATATTTTTATCCTTTCTTGAACAAGCCAGACGATCAGACGATCATTGAACTTGAGAACTGCGCGTCTCGTTTGACACGTAACAAGAGAAGACTCCGCTTGGACGATTGGTTGTTCTATTGTGGCCCCACTTTCCCATGATTAACCTAGTTTGTAACAACTCGGTTTAAACTATCATACTCTTGACTATTTATATTGTTTTGTTTTTCTCTGAATGAAATAATCCTTTTTATAACTTATTCTATTCACTTCATCATTCGAATGTTTCGAGCAGTTTTACCATTATCAAGTTCCTTGTTCTACAAATAAAATATTACTTAATAAACAGTTTTAAAACTAAAACTAAAAATATATAACTAATATACTCTTTTGAACTGTGATCAGTGTAAACTGGAAATTTATAATTAAATTATGAGAGTTATAGTTGTTTTTCCTTTGTTGGAAACACGGCCTTCGTTATATTTATTTTAATCCTGAAGCAGTAATTTATTTTAAAAATAAATCCTGAGTGTACTTTATCATCGCTACAAATAGAAAATAGTGGAAACATATTTTAAATCCTCGAAATAAGTACATTTTTGGACATTTAATCAGATATCTTGTAATTGTAGTTGGAATTTGTTTCGTTACTTGAATAGTCTCTATTTTTATTGCTTACTAACAAAAATAATTACTCGTATGAATAATTAGTTCCATATTTTTATTAATATTATTTCTGACTTATTAACGGAATTATTCAAGCACAAGATTAAGCTATTAAATCTAATCCATATACATCATTATAACATGACTGTAGAGGATCCCTTTACGAACACAGAGCTTTGAAAAATTGCTTTAGGGTCATTTTGGGCCTTTTCCAAGTATTTTTTTTTCGGAAACACCTGTTATTACATATTCGCGATTTCCGTAAAAATTTATAATTATTTTTGAAGGAAATTTTGATAGTTAGCAGGCTCTCACAAAATCTATTTAAGACTCGAAACATGTTCATTCATTAGTTACACGTATTGTAATCAAGTGTAAAAAAAACGGTCTTATTTCACGGTTTTTAAACCATTTCGCTTGAAGTTGTATCTATTTCAAAAATTGAAATTCATTTAATTTTTTTTAAACATTATTAAATACTATTTTTTATCTACTAAGGTATAGTGAAGATATTCCTCTATGTTGTATTATTTTTTATTAGAATTTTACAGTTCAAAATACAACGTTTCGATGCCATTGCCCCATCTTAAGGTATTTGTCATTTAGAAATATTTCAAGTGAAAATACAATTTTTAAATACCATGCATTTTCTAAAATTACGTACTACTCATTTATCCCAATACTTTTTTTACAATATCTCTTCTTAATTATCCAATGTTTAAAATTTAGGAATACTAATTTGTCTTAAATTACTCAAAAGTTCTATTAAAAAAATATTTGCATTACAAAATTGTTACATTTTAAAAAATGAATAGGAATAGTGTTACTCCATTGCCGATCGATTTATTATGAAATTCCTAATTGAGAATAATACAACATGGAGAATGATCTTTTTAGTACGTTAGTCAATAATATATTTAAATCTTTTAGTGCTAAATTTATTATTATTTTTTTGTTTTCTCAAAATACTTTTTTTTTAACATCTTAAATGTGAAAAAATTACTTTTCAGCTCTATTCTGTTATATTGTCTATATAATAATTTATATATTATTTATTTGAGTATTTCCTCCTTTTTGTATTGAGCTATAATGGTAAGTTGTATCTTGATGTTACACAAGTTAGAGAGGCGAAAAGTGGAAAAGATGGCGCCCAAACCCGCATTTTCAGAGTAAATAATTACAGTAATACATTTGAGCTTTTATTGTTGTTAAAATAAACACGTAAGGGGTAGCCTCTTTGTTTATCTAGTCACGTTCCTGTCTTATACACTTTAATATTGCCAGTGAAAATTTAGTTAAACGAATTTTTATTTTTAAAGTAAGCTTAATCTAAACATTTAATAGATTTTCTACAAAATTAATTATTTTGAAGTATGATAAACTCGCAATTAAAATATACAAGAGGTCGAACAACAAAAACTGTGGGTGTAAGACGTATTGAAAACTATCAAATGTTTATATTAATGATGTAAGCCATCACAAGGTAATCATTTAAATATTTACTAATAATGGGAATGATAATGTAAATTGTAAATTTTATTTTATAATCGAATAAAACATAATTTTATTATAACATTTTTTCCAGGGTTTTATAGCTCAAATATATATCAATATTATATACAAGATTAATTTTTCAAATTTATATTATCTTTGAAATAATATAAACTAGAAGGATTTTCCTCCACGATTCGTTTCTATTATTTTTCCCCTAATTAACTAATTGAGAAAGTTCATATAGGATTTCTCTTAAAAAATAAATCCCCCCCCCCCGCTCGTGAACTATACCAAACCCAATCCTTCAATCCTTGCTATAATTAATTCCAAGCTTATGTCAGATATTCTAAAAGAAAATCGATGTTCTTTTCACGTAAATCCCCTGACCAACGCTCGTTCTTTGTGACGTCATAGCGGACCAGCGCTAAGTAATGGGCCACATATTTAAGTCACAGTCTATTCTCGTCGGACTTTGACAGTTATCGATTAATTCTGGCGTAACAGAAACGCGTATAAACAAAACGGCTGATGTAAACTGTCGATTGTTTTTGTGAGTTTAAGTTTAAATATTTCCGCGTTACTGGAGATCGCATTAAGGCGTTTTAATTTACCATCTGTTTGCAACTGTATTTCCTCATGGGATTGGCTATTTATTCGGCCAATCCAGTCGTGTTTACTAATATTTGCTATTTTACTCAAACGGGAAGTTTTAATTCCTCGCCGTTAATAATGTTTGAAAAGTATTGTGGCGACCATTCAAGATGACCTGAATAAACTTGGGAATTGATTGGATGCCAACGTAATTAGAACTTAAGAAGTGAAATAGTGATTTGATTTAGTTGATCAGTTAATCAACAAAAGAGCAAACTGCAAACCGTAAGGTTTATTCCCTTTAAACATTTCTGAAAACATATTTTACTCAAACTGAAGTAACACAAGAATATAAAATTTTGGCAGGTTTCCATGAAATAGTTCGGGATAAAGATATACAATTGCCAATTTATAAAATGCAACAAGCATACTTTTGTGTGAGAACTCTAGTAGAAAATCATGTTTAGTCGTTTAAACTAAAAAAGAATGTTTATTCAACACGCACAATACGTGAGACTACGTTCTTTATTGCAATTGTTGAAGCAGTTAACATCTTTTGAAAATAATGTATAACCTTATACATTGTCATTCGTATAAATCTAATAACCTAAAAACCTAAATGGAACCCTACATAGTTGGTGAGCCAATACAACCAAAGATCAAGTTCAGATTGATCTAGTAGTGGTCATACTGACAGACTACCGAGAAAATTTTGAAATCCGATCATTCAAAATTTGTACTGGAAGATTTACTGAAAAAGTTAAGAGGAGCCTACCAGTGCTTCGTTCATTTCGTGTTTTGTATTTATTAAATTTATATTCCAAAATAATGTAACTGTTTATCACGAATCGAAAGAAACGTTGGACAAGATCCTTACTGTTCAATAGGGGTATTCATGATCTTTAGTTTAACATGTTTAAGCGTGTTAAATGGAGAAATATTTCCCTCTTTTACCGTGTTAAAACGATATAACATATAACAGGGGTATTCATGATCTTTAGTTTAACATGTTAAAGCGTGTTAAATGGAAAAACTTATGTTAAATGAAGAAATATTTCCTTCTTTTGCCATGTTAAAACGATATAACATTTAACATGGCTGAGAGTCTGTTACTAGGTCTGTTAAGTGGAGAATGACGTCACGAAACAGACCGGCTGAACTTGTCACTGTTGTATTTGTTGTCGTGTTAGGTTACTTAATTGTAGTTTGTGTTTTGGACTTTTTAAAAAATATAATCAGGAGCCAAACTTTTACACTTCTACTTTTCACTTATTTTAGGCATGTTGTAATAAATTACTGTAATCAAAACTTAGAAGTAAACAATAACAAGAAGTTTTGGAAGGAAAGATTACTAAACAAGTTGCTCAGAAAATACGCTAGGAGCTCTTATGCATTTAACATGGCTTTAAATAGGACTGCTCACAATCCCATACTCATAATATTTAACATGGTAAAACATTTTACATTTAACACAACATCATGAATACCCTTAACGTATCATTTACAAGTAAGCATCAGTCGCACTAGATGATACTGTAGAGGTTTCGTGCTTCAAGTCAGTCCTTCATTCAGACTTCAGGATTTTGACTTTCATTCTGACTGACCGTGTAGGCCTTTTAAACTACAACATGTAATAAATATTCCATGCCAATCCTAACACTTAATAGGCTATAGGAAGAATAGTTCTAACAAATATGTCCACTCAAATTAAATTTGATGTTTCAACTTGTGAATATTTTCAATGATATTATATGAAGTGACTATTAGAATTTTTGCTGAATATGAAGTGAGCTTGAGTGAACAAATTGAAAAATTAAATAAAAAAATATTGTTTTATTTAAAAAAATATTTTAAAAACTGTGAACCACGACAAAAATAGTTTTGTATTAAAATTATAAGAGCATTAAAAAATATATTCTCGTTTCGAAAATTATATAATTGTGAAAAAATTTTGTATCAAACTTCATGTCCATAGAATTAGAATGGGCTCATTCCTAAGTTACTTAATTAGGCGTTTTGCGAAACCAGTAAATTTCTAGACTTAATATCACCATTACATAATGCGAAGAGATGTTACAATTCCTTTGATTCTTCTTTATCATTATATTTAAATGTTCTCCATGGTGTACAGTTAAAAATAGAACAGAAAAGTTTCTTTAATCAATTTTTTTTTAATAAAAAAATAAAGAACATTTTTTAAAATTATAGAATTCGTATTAGATTTAATATTTTACATTAAAAGTACTATTTACTGCATTCTTAATTCTGACGTACCATTTCGATGCTACTTTCGGAATTTTGAAAAAACCTACATTTTTCAAAGTTGCAATTAGAATTTGAAAAAATTGGAATTCGTATAAATGCATGTATAAATATAAATTTTTATGTAATATTTATTTAACTATTTCATCCTTCTTGTATTGAGCTATAATGTTGTATCTTGATGTTACACGAGTTAGAGAGGCGAAAAGTGGAAAAGATGGCGCCCAAACCCACATTATCAGAGTAAATAATTACAATAATACATTTGAGCTTTTATTGTTGTTAAAATAAACACGTAAGGGGTAGCCTCTTTGTTTATCTAGCCACGTTCCTGTCTTATACACTTTAATATTGCCAGGGTAGATTTAGTTAAATGAATTTTTATTTTTAAAATAAGCTTAATCTAAACAATTAATAGATTTTCTACAAAATAAATTACTTTGAAGTATGATAAACAAATAAAGATCATTTTTTAAAATTATGGAATTCGTATTAGATTTAATATTTTACATTAAAAGTACTATTTACTGCATTCCTAATTATGACGTACCATTTCGATGCTACTTTCGGAATTTTGAATAAACCTACATTTTTCAAAGTTTGAATTTGAAAATCAAAATCGGAATTCATATAAATTTATGTATAAATATAAATTTTCTTTCTTTTTTTGCACCTATCTTAAAAAGATATATCGCTCCTAAGAGCCGGAAAAGAGATTTAAGTACGGAATAGATGCATAGTGATGATTAGGAACAATACTCGATTGGGAACCTTGAGTCTTGCGCATGTTGGCCCACTTCCTACAACCTCATCCCACCTCAGCGTTTTGTTCTTGAAGAAATTTTTCTCGTATTATTTGTCTTATACTTTGACCTTCCATGAATAAGTGATCGATTATTGTTATCCTTCCTACTGTTTTTTTTTTCTGGTACTAACATGACCTTTCAACTTGTAAAGGAACAACAATGCTTCATGGTCTCCCAAAATAAAATTATGTGTTAAACAAAAGATACCTGGAATCCACTGGAGAATCAAAGGTAAATATAATTTATAATTATGAGAGATAGTTGACCGTGGATGATGAACGAGGAGAAGGTGGTTGGGGGTGCGGTCAATGATAAACGCAAATAAGTTGGATTAACCTATTTTTAATGTGCCATTGTTTCGGCTAGAGTTTCTAGCCTTCTTCAGGACTAAAAACAGAACAAGAAAACAACCACTTAGTCATTGTTGTAACGGCTTTTTTAATTCTGAGTTTGGCCGTCATTAGCGCAGTATCCATTAAGCGTTTGATTTTCCAGTGAACAGGTTCGTTTTTATTCTTTTTTTGTTTTCTTTCCCCTTTCTTTATTCTACTCTTACCTCTTATTTTCTCCATTTTTACCATTTTCCTTACTTTTATTCATTTCCTTAATTATGTTATTTTACCCACTTTTTCAATTACCTATGTATACATTTTATTTCTCGCTTCTCTCATCACTTCAGTTTATTAATTCTATTTTGTAAAATTATTCTGTTTATACTTTCTTTTTTCTTTTTCTATACTTACTGTGGTTGTTATCTTGTTCTGTTTTTAGCCCTGAAGAAGGCTAGAAACTCTAGCCGAAACGTTGGCACATTAAAAATAGGTTAATCAAACTTATTTGTGTTTATCATTGACCGCACCCCCAACCATCTTCTCCTCGTAAATATAATTTAAGTGACAACCTCTCTTTGGTTGCTTTGTTTGTTTTCTTTTTTATATTTTCTATATTCCTGCTTTAAGAAATATTTAAATATTATATTCATAGTAAGTTAGTGTTTTCTTCTAAACACCAAGATTTTGCTGTTTTATGTCTCCGTTTCGTTTTTAATATATATATATATATATATATATACTCATCTTGTAACTCCTATTTTGTTTATTTTACTTACTAGATCAACCCTTTCTCTTTATGTCTCTTGGTTATAACTAAAAATGAAATAAAAATAACCAATCTTTGGTTGAAATAGACAAAAAGACAAGCTTAGTAATGAATAAATTAGCAACGAAGTGAGGAGTAGACCGAAACGTGGGAACATTGTGTTATTTCTGATTATTGATAGTGTGACCTTTGAATCTTCGGTCACGTTAAGCATTTTTATTATGTTAAGTATTTTTTATAATTTATTCATTATTGAAAATCTCCATCTAAACAATCCAAAAAACCTAGAAGAACATGTGTGAGGATGGTAAATAAATCTAATATTTCATACTGTTATTCATATTTTAAAAATAAAGTTTTCTTCATTTCAATCTCTCTCGTACGTTATTTTGGAACCTAACTGAAATTAACCATGACTAATATTGGGCGTTGACTATTTGAACGTTGATAAGGATGATCCATTTCTTCTGCAAAGGGCCGATAAATCACGTTTAGTCGAAGCTGAACCAATCCGTTAAGATATAAAGACACATTCCCAAATTTGATCCATCTTCATTGGGCTCCAGAATGGAATAAATGGATATCAAATTCTAAGCAGGGATCGAAAATTAATTTTACGTATTAAATTTTATATCTAACTTGTTTTACTCTATTTGCAGTTTTTTTTACTAAAGTTCACTATGGTCCTCATTTTAAAAGTTTCGATGCCTAACAATAAATATGACGGAGTCAAACTGTGTGTCAAAAGTGTCTACTGGCTTAGGTTAGGTTTACTGCCAGCTTGCGGACAGAACGCTCCAAACTGCCCCGCTGTCTAACTTTCATGACAGTACTATCTGAATAAAAAACTATTCCCATCCAAGCGGACCTTAAAATAATGTATCTTTGTATAGTTTATACAGAGCACATGCAGATTTTGACAATTTTATTTAGTCCACTTTCAGAATAGTGGACAGTACATTTGCTCAGTAGTTTGGCATTGAGAGTTAGTCCGTTGTGAAAATACTTGATACAATCTAAGGCAGCTATTGTGACGTAATGAATGTCAAGGACAATTGTTCCAGTCATTTTAAAAATAAATACTTCGGCTAGAAACAATTTAATCTTTTTAATGACGATGTATGCTACTCCCTATAGTTTCTACGTATGACCAAAATGGTTTTTTAAAGAATATTAACAATAATAATTGTTATAACTTACGAGTCAGGATTTTTAATATGAGAACTAGTGATAAGGGGTGTCAATTTCTGGTACGAAATATAAGAATTATTTTTGTTATTTTGTTCGAAACTGGTTGGTACAAGAGCCTAGGAGAAAAAAAAGGCAGTTATTTAACTCCATTTTTTTATTACTGTAATAAAAACTATGTATAGTTACTAGTCTAAATAGTCTTCTTTTTATAATATTTGGAGAAAGTGTCATTTGCTTGGGGCAACCCTTGTGGCATGCACTTGGGGCACCCTTGGCTGACACAGCATACACAATGAGGACTGTTTCCATAGGAATTATGTACAGTAATCATTAAATACCAAAATCATATGAGTCATATCACCAAGAAATGAAATTCACGAGTGCAAGTGTCCGTCTTATCTTAATAATCATTTCTTGTTATGATATCGTATTGGCGTTGTATCGTAGCACATTGGAGCCTTGATTGACTTCGAGATATGAAGTTTTATGTTAATGTTTTGGCTCCGTATCATCCTGGTATTAAGAATATTAGTATATTGCAGTTCCATTCTGAACTGTCCATTCGAAGTTGGCATTGAGATGTAGCTCTGGCAACACGATATGGCACTGGATCGATAGGACACTTCCAAGGTGAAGGTCTCACATCGATACCTAATTGCTGGTCGATACGTAGGCAGCAACAGTGTCTCAAACGTCCAAGCGGAAACCTCGCTTATCGTCAGGCGCCCACACATTAGCCGGAAAACTTTTGAGGAAAAACTGTTCAAAAACTTTTATATTTTCCCTATTAAATATATGATAGCCTCTGATCTTGTTTGTCTGATACTCTGAAACAAACAAAAGACTTGTATTGATGTAATAAAGCAATTAGGATTCGAAGCCAACTATGTCCGGGATCGTACGGTCAAACAAACTTTTCGTCTATTATTTTGCTTTGTACACAATACAAACGTTTTTCTGCTGCAACATCTCCATTGTTTTGATTAATTTTTTATTGTAATTAATCTATTGGCACTTTCCTTCAAGCATTTATTGTAGCATAATAGTGGAAGAACACTGATTGACCTTCTTTAATAATTAAAGGAAGGCGGTCTGGGTGTGTTCAAATAAAAACTCAAATAGTGATTACTTATTCCTGTTGAACAGATCCGTTACTTAGGACTAAATCTGGACCAACGACTGACATGGAATCCTCATACAAGACTGAAAAGACAGGAAACTGCTCGTCGATTCCGACTATTACAACATTTATTAGACAAACGGTCCAAACTTCCAATCCATTACAAAAGACTGATCTACATGACTATTATAAGGCCTATCTGGACATACAGAATTGACCTATGAGGCTCCACTAAACCACCTAATTCCTCTCGAATCCAATCCTTACAGTCCAAAATCCTTCGTAAAATCCTTTATTTTACGTATATTTTATATTGTTGATAATTTTATAGAGAAAAATAAATATTAATGGTTTTAAATTTTAAATAAATAGGTAATTAGACTTAAGCTTAGTAAGCTTATTAATAATAAATATAACTTTTTAATAATTGAGTGTTGGAATAGGTTTAAAATTAGAATGAAGAAAATGACCTGGGCAGAATAGCCTGCAATAAAAATTATGAATTAATGTGAGGAGGAGATTTGTATTGAAGGTATGTTATATTATATAGTGAATAATGATGGTTATAAATGTTTAAAAATAAAAATATAATATAAGCTGTCGAATATTTACATGCCCTTGAAGATGGCTGGAATAGCCGAAACGTTGGACTAGTAAGAAATAAAGTGCTGAGACAGTATTGGATATAATTTTTGGTTTTATTTAATAAATAAGGATAAAGTTAAATTTAAGTTCAAGGTTTTCCACTAGTCGCCACTACAGTTGATAAGGTACGACAGTTCGCTGTCAAGGCTCGTGTGACAGATAACGTAACATGTACTATCAACTTATCACGCCAGGTCTAGTGTTACAGTACTGCCAGGAAAGTTTCTAAACTAGTTTATACTAACAAAATAATATAGAGATACTTTGACTATTGGAAACAAACAGAAAGTAATTAGTACCTTCAGCAAAAATAATGAAAGTAAGTCGGGTTAATGTGCAATGCTATCTGAAATTTTATTCAAACATACTCGTTTACAGTTGACCTGAATCGTAAATAGTTCAATTGTTAACTAAATACTACTAAAAATATTAAAATAGACAAATAATAAGTGAATATAATAGTATAACAGTTCTAACATCTTATCGTGGAACTTGGGATTTAGTCTTACAATCCGCCAAGAATAATGAATCTCAGGCCAAAAGAGAATATATGTCCACTTTAGCCACTTACGTCAGTGTATTATAATTATGGGTTCGCTTGTTTATTTTACTTCTATTTACTCTTGTCTTTGTTTTTCTATTGTATTTTTTTTCCTTTGCTAGAACATTCGCTTATTTCTTGGCATATATTAATAATGTCTAAGATATATGCTATTATTTTAAGCAATGCATATATTTAGGGATATCAGGCAGCTTGAAATCACTTTTTTACGAGATCGCAAGGGTGTACCCAGGATCAAAACTGAGAGGGGGGGGCAAGCCATGGTCAATCAGGTTGTAATATTGCAGAAAAGGTGAATGAAAACAAAAGTTTAAGAAAATTATATATAATTGTCGCATTTATTAGTTATTACAATTAGTATTAGGTTGAACAAAAAAAATTCATTAAATTAGTATTTTTTTAATTTCTTGGGAGGGGGGCTTTTCCCTGCTCCCTTTCTCCGGGTACGCCCTTAGAAGATCGTATTATGGACATGAAAGATCTGGAACAAGTATTCCAGCTCAGGGTCTGTCGGTTTTTCCGCTCTGCTATACTTAGAAATCATTTGAGAAACATGATCTCCAAGCGTTTTCCTCAATCGATTAATATTTAATGACTCCGTGTAATGTTTCCGTATTGAAAATATTCACGAATGGAGAATCAAACAATAGCAATATGTAGTTATGATCGACGGCTCTAATTTAGTTTTAGGATTGCTATACAACATCCGTAAATTCCTACCCCCTACATATTATCTCATTATCCGTTCTTATCTCTCAGACAGGTTATTTCAAGTAAATCAAAACAGCGCTTATTCATCCCAGTTTCCTCAGTCTGCTGGTGTACCTCAGGGTAGTATCCTTGGCCCTATCCTTTATACAGTGTTTACAGCTGACATCCCAACCCATCCTAACATTATTCTCACCACGTATATATGCCTATTGTCAGTGAATAATGATCCTTCCATTGTATCCCAATCCCTCCAATCACACATCACCACCCTTGAAGAATGGTGCCAAAACTGGAGGATTAAAATAAATTCCAATAAATCCCACCAAATCACATTTACCCTTCGTCGTAAGCCTTCGTCTTGCCCTACAGTATCTTTTAATAATACCCCACTCATTCCTGTTGAACAGGTTCGTTACTTAGGACTAAATCTGGACAGACGACTGACATGGAATCATCATACAAGACTGAAAAGACAGGAAACTGCTCGTCGATTCCGACTATTACAACATTTACTAAACAATAGGTCCAAACTTCCAATCCATTACAAAAGACTGATCTACATGACTATTATAAGGCCTATTTGGACATACGGAGTTGAGCTATGGGGCTCCACTAAACCTTTTAGGTATCCTTAAAGTCCAAAATCCTTCGTAAAATCCTTAATGCTCCTTATTTTGTCACAAATCAAATCATCCATCAGGACCTCAATGTCCCCTATGTTGCCGATTTGGCCAGAACCAGATACCAATCCTTCCATAATAAACTTCCCAACCACCCAAACCAACTCGTTTCTAACCTGGCTTCTCCTTCACTACCTAATAATCCTCCTAGACGTCTGAAAAGAAGATGGCCTCGAGATCTTCTCCTTTAGAAATGTTTTTGGAGTTATATCAATGGGTAGATTCTCCACATGTTTTTATCATGTCATAATATCACTTACAGCAAATTTACTTGATGTGTATATATGTATACAGTTGTAAATATCAATAAATAAATTATTAAAAAATAAAAAAAAGTTTTAATCCTTTCGTATCAAATAGTACTTTTAGTACTTGACGTTTAGGACGATGTCGTCTATTTTCAATTTTTTTTTATATATAAAAGTTCCATAAATAAAAGAAGCACCCCGAAATTAAATTGATTTAAATTTTTATTAAAATTCCCAACAATGAAAGATCATTTCTAATTCACTTCTAATTGCTTTCTCAGCAACAATTTATTTTACAAATAAATTACAACGCATTAGAGCTACTGCGTACTTTGGGTTAGCAAACTAAGAGGAAATCAATATGATTGAAGGCCAAATGAAATCGAACCGACCCCTAAAGTGGCCAAAGTTGTTCTTAGTGGATCTGTACAATTGATTCAGTCACGTGTATTATTATCGAAGTACATGATGGAAGCGGGAACAAAAAAAAAAGTCCGATATTGTATGTAGGTAACTATCAAGTATACATGAAGTATACCTATTTAATATATGTCATATCCTGCTAAGCTATCAGCACTTAATTGAAGAAGATTCAAGTACTTCCTTTAGTGTAAAAATAGCCGAAGGGAAAACAGACTGGTTATTCTACCCCAATTGTTGATAACCTTATGAAAGCTTCAAAATTAACGAGTCTGCAAAATTAACAAGTATTGTTAGGGAGATGAAAAATTCCCTTCATATCTTTAAAATTACGCACATTAAAAAACCTAATAGAACATCGTTTACAGTAGAGTAAATGTGATAAAATATGGGCTCTAAAAGAGATATTGACGTTCAATAGTTCAATACTTTTTCATGAAGCAACATTTCACAAAAATATACTGAATCATCAGTAGTGTATTGGGATAAGGATACCTCAGTAATCATTTGGCAAACAGATATCTATAAGCATTCAAAATAAAGCTAGTTTAATATAATATAAAGTAGTTTATGACATTTATTTACTCTTCCTAAGAGTAATAATTTTCATGATATGCGACAAAATAAATTCACAAAATATTTATTTCTAGTTTTTCAGACAAAATACTTTGATTTAGAAACAATATATCTCAGGAATCATTAAACGTAAGGATATCTGCTAACGCTCAAAATAAAGCTAGTTAGACGTACTATAAAGTACTGAAATTTAAAATATGAGACCTAAAAAGAATTATTTACGTTCAATAGTTCCAGAGATATACTTTTTTCATTAAGAAATAATACATAAAAAATTTATTGCCAGTGAATTTAAATTGAGATAAATATATCTCAGTAATCATTTGTCGAACAGAAGTCTATTAGCTCTCAAATTAATGTAGTTTATGACGTTTATCTAACAAAATGTTTATTTTTAGTTGTTCAGACTAAAATTTATTGTTTATGAAAAACTATTTCTCAGAAGCCATCAGACATACAGATATCAGATACCGCTCAAGTTTAACGAACTATAAAGTAGTTCATGAGACTACGTAGGAGTAGTAGTTTTTATGATATTCGCATATACTATGTATTTTTTTATACGAAATTTTTTTCCGAACTACTAGAAATCCATTAATTTTTGCAAATATCATGAAAACTACTACTCCTACAAATTAAGTGTCTTAAACTAACTTTATTTCGAGTGTTGGCAGACATCTCTACGTCTGATGACTCCTGAAATATAATTTTCATAAATCGAAACATTTGTCTGAACTACATATTTTGAATTTATTTTGTTAGATATCACAAGAACTACTACTCTTACGAACATAAACATCATGAACTACTTTCTAGTAGATTCAATTAGCTTTAATTTTAGAGCTAATAGACATCTGTGAGTCTAATGATTCTTTAGATATATTTTTTCCTAAATTAATTTAAAAACTACTGTTATTCCGCTATTTTGTTATGAAATGTTTCTAAAAAATATTTTAGCAAATCTACTCTACTCAGGGGTTCAGTACTATGTAAAGAAGTACTTTTACTAAACGAACGGTTGTGCAAGGAGGTGATTTGGTCAGAATCACGCTCGACCGCCAGATTTTTACCCAATTTATGAGGCTGGGTGGACTCCAGTAGGGCGTCAGAACCCACAGGAGTTGACACACACACGGCTACAGTGTAACAGAAAAAAGTTTTCTGCCCAACCGGATTCGAACTCGGATCCTTGGATTTTTTTTACTAGCTGCCATTCTTTATTTTCCCAAACTATGGCCGACTCATTAATTTTAACCAGTAAGTAATTATACATAGTTTTCATAAAGTAATTACAAATTCAGGAAAAATATTTTTTTTTCCACAGGGCTTTTGTACTTTTAATACTTCTTTAAGAAAGGGTTGCTTAATTATACCGTCCTTTTACCGAGGGTCGCGTGTACTTTAAAACATGCAAACCCTTTGGTTAACAAAAATACTGTGAGTTTATCCTTTTGTTCGAAATTTCTACAAGATATACATAGAAGAGTTAAAGGGAGCCCTGCCCTAGATTGTTTTTAAATACAGTTTTAATTAACTTATTTAATTATTTTTATTAGATCTTGAATTGAACATACGTAATTAATGAAGAAACATGGCCCTGATACAAGGAACAAGGAAGTTGATTTGACCGTCACCCTGACCATCTTCCTTGTTTATATGTTTTTGAGATACGATTTTGAATTACTAATCTGTCAATCATCCGTGAGTCAGTCCTGTGGTTTAGAAACCTTCCTGGAGCAAACCCAGCCTCAGCCCTAGGTTGTGTGAATTGTTTATTACGGAAAAAACTAGCTGTGTGATCTTGATATCATCTCCTCGTGCAACCACTGTTCTAGAAACTTTAGTTTCTTACTAGTAGATCACAGATCCTCATGGTTTTAATATATAATTTTGTAAATTTAATAGTTTTGAATAAATTAATTGTATGCTAATTTCATACTTAACATAGATTTCTAATATGACCATCAAGCACTGCTGCTTTGACGGGTCTTCTCTACACTAAGATTTGACCTTAATTCCTCTCTTTATTACGAAATAGTCTGCCATTCTCAGAACATTTTCAAATAATATAGAATAGCGATCAAACAGATAGGGATCAATTAATCCTATTGATTAATTGAACTAATGAATATGTAAAATTCTTGTAGCTTTGAACGCTTTTTAGCAGTCGTTACAGCTTAGTAACATTTTCTAAATGACAGTTACACCTTAGGTACCTTTGCTGAATTTCTTCAACTTTTTTTTTTTATTGAAATTGACAATTGTACATAATTATGCATTTCGTAAATTTGATGTATGTTATTATGGTGTGATACAGGCGTGTAGAGAAACTACCCAGTGTTATTGCACTCTAATAAGCTTTCTACTCAAGAAGTTCTTTAAGCCATCTTCTTTTCAGGAACCTCGGAGGATTGTCAGGAAAAGAAGCAACGTTAAAAACTGGAGGGTTTTGGTGGTTATGGAGCTTATATTTGTGACAAGAATTGAGGATTTTACAAAGAATTTTGGATTGTAAGGAATTCGAAGGTTTAGTAGAGCCCCAATGTCCAGATAGGCCTTATTATTATCATGTAGATCAGTCATTTGTTATGAATTGGAAGTTTAGACCGTTTGTCCAGTAAGTGCTGTAATAGTCAAAATCTACGTGCAGTTTCCTGTCTTTTTAGTCTTGTATGAGGATTCCATGTCAGGCGTTTGTCCAGATTTAGTCCTAAGTAACGGACCTGTTCAACAGGAATAAGAGGGGTATTATTAAAAGATACTACAGTATCCTGTACCAGTGCCCCTACAGGGCAAGACGAAGGCTTACGACGAAGGGTAAATGTGATTTGGTGGGATTTATTGGAATTTATTTTAATCCTCCAGTTTTGGCACCATTCTTCGAGGGTGGTGATGTGCGATTGGAGGGATTGGGATACAATGGAAGGATCATTATTCACTGACAATAGGCATGTGTCATCGGCATACGTGGTGAGAATAGTGTTAGGATGGGTTGGGATATCAGCTGTAAAAACTGTATAAAGGATAGGACCAAGGATACTACCCTGAGGTACACTAGCAGACTGAGGAAACAGGGATGAATAAGCGCTGTTGTGATTTACTTGAAATAACCTGTCTGAGAGATAAGAACGGATAATGAGAAAATATGTAGGGGGTAGTAATTTACGGATCTTGTATAGCAGTCCTAAAACTAAATTAGAGCCGTCGATCATAACTACATAGTCCAAAGTAGTGGATATGTTCGACAGAGGTAAGAGCAACATTATTCAAGGATACTGTAGGGCAGTCGGTAGGTTTACGATGAAGGGTAAAGGTGATTTGATGGGATTTATTGGGATGTAAATCCTACAATTACGACTCCATTCTCCGAGGGCTGTGATATGGGATTGGAGAATTTAGAATGCAGTTAAAGGGTTATTATTAACTGAGAGCACACGTGTCATCGGCTACACATGACACCTGTATAGAAGGTGTAGAGGATGCTACCTAAGATTCTTAAACCTAAATTATCTTTTATATAAGTCTTCGTTTTCATGAAGTGGAATGAATAAATGAGTTTGCAACGTAGGAACGACGAAGAAACGCTAAATCCTACTTCAAGATCCATTCTTAAAAATTAATTTTATATTTCGTGCTATTTTCTCTCGTAAAACATTTCGAAAATATAGTTACTAATTACTTGAGATTATTTTTTGGAATAGAAATACTTGTGTTGAACCGGTACAAGCTGAATGGAGCAGATACTGAAGACGTTGGGACCCCGATAGAACTCGCTATAGATAGGCCAGAGGATGGAGGGGGCTGGGGCAGACGGATATAGATGCAGTCCTCAGTCTGTACTTCTATATCTGTAATAGTAAACTGACCATTATTAGCAATTGTAGTAATAATAGCACCCATAAATAATCCAATCAGTGTTCGTTGTAATTACAATAAAGGAAACTAGGTCAGAAATCAAACGGTGTTATATGTAAGCACATTGAAAAAAAAAAAGTTCGGTATTAATTTTTTTTTACTCAGGTAGGGGTGTAGAAGTAATTGAATTTACATTATTTTATTATCAAATATTACGATAAATCAATGACTGAAAAGTTAATTTGATAGTAACGATAATCATAACTATTTAAAACTATTGATAGTTTTAAATTATCAAATCTACTATTGATAGAATTGACATTTGTCCCATACTAACTTTTTTTCCAAAATTATTCTATATAGGTGTGAATGTGTTTGTTTTATTGTTACTTAAATTTAATTTTCTTTTTGGGAAAATCAAGGAAGGAAAATCAAAAAATATAATTAATGATTTAGATTCATATTTTTATTTATACAAATCACAATAGTGTTATCTTTTATTTATATATTTCTTTATTGTTATCATTATATAGTTAACTATTATTGTTATTATTTAAATTTGTTTACTTATATTTTTCTGTTTTTTTTTCTTCTATCTTTGTATATATTTTATAAATGTTAATTTGAACTCTAATACTTAACGATCTTAATTTTCTGCAGATTGTATTAATTCTCTCTAGTAAAAATATTATTTTAAAAATAAAGCTTTTTCAAAAAAGTTTAATCTTTTGGGTTCGAAAAAAATACTCAATTCAATAATTATTTATAAAATATATATCCATTTAGCCACAACTTTCTTTATTAATTCGTTTTTAATATCGAACACTTCGGCCGACTTGGCCATTTTCGAAGACTATTAATTTACAGCTTTATCTAATCTAATTATTGACAAATTATAAACAATATAATATAAACATATTATAAACAAAATTAGTTCTAAATTATTATTCCTTAGTTTTAAATTTGCAGTCTTAAATTAATCACTAAAAAGTTTGTTGGCTATTCTAGCAACGTATAATGTAATATAGTCAATTAACCTATAAAATCACAAATTAACGATGGAAATAGTGCATATTAATAATTACCTTGTACCATTTTATGTTCAATTACTTATATTTGTTGAATATTCCATTTAATATTAATTATTTTGTTTGAAAATTTGCTATACTGCTTTCACTTAACATATCAACACCATACTATTTAACCAATTCACCCCGAGGTTTTTTTTTATTATTTCCTTTCTGGTCCGATTCATACGGGAGGGTTATATCCAGGTGATCATCCCATTCTAACCATTAGGGGTCAAATTTTCATTTCGTAGGACCATCACAAAAATAATAGTCAATCCAAGCTTAACGCTTTAACTCGCTCGGCTACGAACGGCCCATACCTCCTGGTTAGGAATATCATCATTATTATAGCAGATAGCTCCGGTATTTATTAATAAAGGTATAAATCAGTAAAGATTAATTATTTATTCGTAAACATCTTTACTATTCTGTAACTTTATTTAACACCACCCGGACCATCTCCTACAATATATTACCTACGGTCAACTATTACTCTTCCCATATTATCATTATATTTCAAACTTCAATTTATATTATTTTTTATTCTTAAAAATAATATTCTAATTAATCATTAACAACGTTATTAGCGATAATTTCATATTTCTATCGATAGTATAACTATTAAAAAGCATATGGATTTTAGTTATAATATATAAAATCTCCTATTGATGGTATTGCTGACATTTTTCCCTAAAGTCTTTTGGTTTCGGAAAAAATTAACAAAAATTTTAAATAATTAATTATTATTAAACTAATTTTAAATTAAATTATGTAGACTTTAAAACTTGAGCCTACTCGTTTACCTCTTGCCGCAAAACCAAGACTTAGTATTGTATATAGTTGTAGATGATAAAAATTCATATTAGTAATACTACGTAACCTATTAATTCAGTTTATAGGCTTTTTAATTTAATCCTCTAGACATATAATCTATTCATAAATATATATTTGATGTTAAATATGAAATAAACTACTAAAGTTAATTAAGAAGATTTGAAACTTTACTCCGAATCGATGGAATTTTAAAATATACAATCTAAAACAAAAGTTAATTATTCAAAAGGTTGGAAAAATTCTTCCATTAATTAAAACACGGAGAGCACATATATTCATCCGTTGGCAGTTCTAAAGCAATGCAAACAGAAAACAAACGAGTGGATGCTGCACAAGCATTTGATTTGTGGCCAAAAACCAATATAAATTCATATCAACTTGTACCAGGCGGTTCAAATAACCCATCCACACACTTGTGCATGGGTGAATTTGCAATTGTTTGTTAAACGTGTAGAGGCCCTATCAATTGAAAGGTTTTCCTTGTATAAACTTCTTACACAAAATATTCTCCAATCCAGCTATGATTATGGGAATTACATTTTAACTTCTCAATTATCCAGGAATTACATACTTGTTTTTTTATAGTTTCAAAAAAAAAAACTTTCTAATTGCTAATAGTATTCTCAGTCTCATCGTTCTTCCCAAATGGTTTGTAATTAACCATATAATGCGTGATACAAGTGTGAGATCTATATTGCTAATTTAATTTTTATTTAAATTATTTATCGTAGTTTCTCTACACGCCTGAATCACTCCATTATAAACTAAAATCAAATTTACTGGATTTATGTATATGAATGTACAGTTGTAAATAGCAATAAATATTTTAAAAAATATATTTATCAATTATATATAAGTTGGGTTTGTGATAGAGAGATATGCTTTATTTCTTAAAAGCATATTTTAATATAAACACGATCTTATTATAAAAAATTTATTTAAATTTAAAAATTAATTGAATGACAAAATATCTTAGAAAGCACACAAAAAAAAAAAAAAAAAAAAAAAATACAAAGAAGTGTATAAATAAATGAAAATTGAAAACTAATTAGTAATAATAAATACCAATAAAAAATAGTTAATAATCATCTAGGTGATGATATATAATACCTAATTATATTTAAAGTTTAAGTCAATTAAACAAACGAGAACAGCCTCTAACATATCCATATCATGAAATTCATTGATAAGGAGCCGTACAAATTTGTATCGCTAGTTATCAGTCGATATTATCGAAAGTATTTTGAAATCGAAACTACTACTAACCCTACAACGTGGTCGTAAGATACTCATGGGAAACTGCCAGCCTGTAAGATGGGGACCTCACCCTTCGGTGAGTCCGTGGGAAAGCCTGCTGATTAAATTAACCTAGAATGTGGGAACGTCCAACCAATAGAATCGGTACCCCATTGTCAAAAAGTGCAACTCAGGCCTTTTAGTTCTAGTTTGGGTACCTAAACGTCATCAATTAATTTGATTATTAAATGAAGTTAATCTTAATATTTTTGTGAGTTATTCGTAAATTGTTTAGTAATTATGTAATTCTTAACAGAAATTACTTATATATAAATGTTTTGAGGTAATGAGTCACATTATGATTATTACCTGTAGAAGTTTCTAGATACAACTATGTGAATAAAACATTGTTAATTAATGTCCTTTGATCGCTACACTGCGCAGAATTCCCTTGTCAATATAAAGCAAACATTCCTAAAACGAATAAGAGAATGTCTGTTATTCAACTAACACTCAAAAATAAATTGACTAGGGAAAGAATTGTTCAAATAGAACTACCACGAAAGGCAGAATTTACCAATTCATTCGAAACATAAAAGAGACTGAGCGATGCAAAACTGAGAGTACACACAACCAAATGACGGAGGTATTGATTGAAAATGGTCCAAACTTACGATATCTAAAGAATTTCCACTAAAAATTAAAATATGTTAAATTTTATTGATGGTATTTGCTCTGCAGGAATATTTTATAGAACTATTATACAGGGGTTGAAAATACTAGGCAGAATAAATCTCATGGGAAAGAAAATTCTCCAGAGAACGGGAATGGTTCTCGATATTGTATTGAAAATGAAATTGAGTGAAAAATAGTTTATTAGTCTATAAATAAATTACTGTACCTTGTCCGCATACTTGGAATACGAAAGTATATTTGTATGCATTTGTGCATATGCACACTGGGGCAGATTGTTGAAATTTGTTGATCAGTGCCGTGTGGATGAGGGGGATTGAGATGAAATAGAGGGGAGCTTCGGGCCTGACATATCTAAGAAGCCCCCCCCCCCCACAATGATTCTTTTTCTTTATTATTTTATTGGAGTTAATGCTTAATTACAAAATATATATACTTATATACTCAAGAACATTATTTTTTCGATTTGCAAATTGCTGGATTTTTTTTCTAAAGCGGACCTCAAAAATAAATTCACCCCTGGTTCCAAACAACCAAGTCACGCCATTCATGTTAACTTATTCGTTTTAACCTTGTCCAACTCTTTCTCTGTACTTATACAATAATTGATATGGCTGCGACAGTTTGCTTATAAAAACTTTTATCGCTTTTCTTTATCTGGGTCGAGCTGCTAATCGGAACGGTCGTCAGATTTTGTGACAGGTCGGAATGAAAATGAACTCCTGATGCAATTGGTCACGGAAGTGGGTCAGAGAAGCCTTGATCTGGTTGGGAAACGCCAGCTCCTGTCTAGCTAAATTTTCTATTAAAATTGCTCAATTTCTTTCTATTATTAGCTTTTATCTTTTCCCTTGTCTTGTGTTCCCTGATAAAAATGGCCAGGGGCTCTGGACCAAACTTAGTGCTGAACGCAGCTCCTGGCGCGTCCTGCTTTAAGCGTCAGTTCACTAAAAATTCGCTTAGCATAGTTTCCTCTACTAAGATAACATTTGTTATCATCTGTCGAACGTCATTAGCAATAGTTTCCCTATAGTCTTTTTTTTTTTTTTTTTATAATTATTCTTTCCTCAACAGAACTCTGCGTGGAATAGAAACCTTTATCTGAAATATTTTAATGAGTCTTCTCTGGAATCGTTAAGATTTCCTTTTATCTAGAAAATAACATCCCTCCAATTCTTCCTTGTCTTTTCTCTGGACGTACGTAGATAAAAACTTAAAAAAGTTAATAAAAACAAATATCCATTTTGATTTTTAACCGAAGGTCTGTTATACAACTGCATGACCACACGAATTTTCCTTTCCTTTATAAAATATAAAATTACATTTTACACTTTGTAAATAAAATATATCTGTAGTAAAATAAACCTTTTTCGTTTTCTATGCCACACTAACAGTATTAGTAATGTCCACCTCTTCAATTAAATTTGTCTTAGTGATTCTACATTAAAACACTATAAGAACCGAGAAAAAATAGATATAAATGTTTTAAATATGAGGTTTTTTGTATATTATTTTATTCATGTTATTCTGCACCCACAAAAAATGTGCACATATTTGTTTTTTATTATAGAAATTATATAAAAGTGAATACTATCCTCAATAATAAAAGGAAAATTAATAATATGAATTGAAATTGTTTATTAGAATCTAGGATTCTAAAATGGCGTAAATCTTTCAATTTTGATAATTTCGAGAGTCTTTTGAGGGACCCAAGCACTCTAGAATATTGTTTCTCTCCAGAATATAATCTGAACAAATTTGGATCATTAAAAAAATTAAAGAAAATGCTAGTTGAAATCATAATTTATTTAATATTTGGAAAATAGAAAGAAAAATTACTGGAGATACTTTTCTTAATTATTTAAAAAAAAATGCAAATATATTTCTTTAAAGCATATTTTTTTAAGTACACCAGTTTCTTTTAAGTACATACTGCTTCATTAACCTAATACATCCTATATTCTCCATATCAGTTACCTGCATGTTGTGTTAAATGTAAAATGGTCTACCATGTTAAATATTATAAGTATAAGATTGTGAGCAGCCCTATTTAAAACCACATTAAATGTTTAATGCATAAGAGCCCCTAGCGGATTTTCCGAGCAACTTGTTTTATAACCTTTCCTTTCAAGACTTCATGTTATTGTTTACTTCTAAGTTTTGATTAAAGTATTTATTACAATATGCCTAAAGTGAAAGTTGTGTGAAAATATAGCTCCTCAATACCTTGTTGATCTTATAAATTGTGAGGAAGAGAATTAAGATGAGCTAATTAACAATTGTCTTTATATTATTATTATCATTGTCATACATTGCTTTATTAGCTATAAAAACCATTCAAAGCAATACTAACACAAACTATGAGCAAGTAATTTGTATAATACTACATTGCTTGTTACTATGACAACAAACAAAATGGTGACGAGATCAGCTGGTCTGTTGCGTTACGTCATTCCCCATTTAACAGACCTAGTAACAGACTCTCAACCATGTTATATGTTATATAGTTACAACATATTAAAAGAAGGAAACATTTCCCCATTTAACATAAGTTGTTCTATTTAACATGTTAAACTAAAGATCATGAATACCCCTAATATCACATAACCGGTTCTATGCCAGACTTAGAGATCGGATCAACTAGACTAAGACTTGCTTATCTTATCAAAGTTTTTTTTTCAGGTATTTTAAAACGTTAGTGAAAACAGAAGACTTCTTTAGCTGAGTTATTGTTTAACCTCATTGGCTATCTTTAAACGTTTAACATTAAACACTGCCGGTACAGTTTGAACTCCCATGGCCTGGGTTTGTATGTTGGCAGGAAATGATAAATAGTTGTTTTGCTTTTAGCAGTTTTTTTGTTTATTTATTTATTGCTGAGAATAGTGTTTACTCCTTTTTCTTATTTGGAATTGGGTCGATGTTCAGTTTTAGTCTAGCGTACAAATTTATATTTGTATTAGATTTTTCATTTTTTTTTTTTTTCTGAATCGTTTATATATCCTTTTTTAAAGTCAAACTTAATGAAGAGTTTTGATATTGATTTAATGATCATCTCTTCTACTTAAATAAGACAATAAGGTCATTATAAAGTTAGTATCGTATTTTACTCTCATCCAAGGAAACAAAAACGATTAGACACAGCTGGACGAACAAAAGCCAAAAGTTAAAATGTTGCTGACCATCAGTTAAAATAAACTGTTATCTGAAGCGGGCGGGTTCAACAACACTCGAAGGTAAACTAGGTTCAACAATAACAAAGACGATTCTAGAACATCATCCTCACCTGGCGATTCAAAACTGTTTTCTGAATCGAAAATTTGTCAATCAAATGTTTATTTTAGCCGTTGTTGGTGAGCTGCGAGATTTATACTGAAGAATGGTTAGACTGACAGTTTTGAATTCACTCTTGCCAAACATACGATTTGGTCTTCTTCAAATAGTTATTAGGAGAACCTGTATGGTCAAGGGTCCCAGAGTGCTTGGTTCAGAACGTTTTGGGTTCGATTCCCTCCTGGGCTGGTCAATGTTTATTCCATGGAGAAATGAATCTTCATATTGCCACTCTGTGGTTCCCAAGAAGACGGGCCATAAAAAAAAAAATGTATATACATATATACACACAAAAATTCTTAGTTCCACCATAATATCAATTTCTGGCATTTAATAATATTTATCATATATTAATATTGATTATAAATTGTTACTATATCATTGGTATTAAATATTCTTTTTCAAATTTTATCAATTTTAAGAAGTATATATGTTTTTTTAATTGAATTTAATTTTTTTTTTTATTAAGATAAGGTCTATTTAATCCGTAGTTGTTTTTTTCTCTAAGTACTATTACTTTGAGGAGACAGAATTAAAAAATTAAAAATCTTAAATTTACTGCTTATTTTTTCGTAATTGGGCCATAACCCAAAGGACTTTTCTATTACATTCGAGATCTACTATCTTTTCCTCTAGTTCCTGAAATTATTTACAGATCATCATGTACACATATTTTCGGTTGGCACAAGGGATGTGGACTTTTTACAAACCATGGTTTCCATGCTGCAGGTCGCCTCATGGCTCCATTAGCGGTTCTTTTTTGTAACGGCACTGTCCTTCCCATTAAGCTGAGTGATTGTATTTTAACTAAAATTTCGTAATTAACTCTCAATTGCCACCCTTGTCCATCCATCTCAATGATGTTACACAGCGCCATCGCGGAAGATCGTACAAAACTGCAGCATGGGAGAAGGAGACATTAAATTCCCAGACTCGCTAAAACTTCAAACTAACCCACTATTCCAGACTGCAACCAGCGCCCCTACTCGTGGGCTGCATTATAGCAACTGAGCAGTGGTCATTTGTAAATATTGTAAATACACGTAGATTTAGGCCTATATTTTAAGTTCGGTAGCACATACCATTGGTCTGCCCTATCACCAGCTAATATCACATAATATAACTCTAGTTATATACCACAAAACTTCAACCACCGTATTCATGTTTTAACATGAAACTTAATTTCTGATAAAAAAATCCCAACAGATAGCATATTATAACAACAACCAAACTATAATTTCAAATACAGGCTTTAAAAAAAAATCAAATCAATCAATCGCTACATACTTCACCGTTCCCAGAAATCATTTTATTGGTTCAAACGAACCATATATCCAAAAGGCTGTGGAAGCCATGGTCATTATGGGTGGAGAAAACAAACACGTATATCGTGACTAACCGGTTACTCTACTCCTACCAACCGGTTATTTTCAAATAACTACCCATCCCAATTATTCCTTGTATTGCTGTTCCATCCCTAAGGCGTGGTCGGTAATGAGAGCATCCGGAAATTGAACTTCCTCTTGACGTCAACCCCACCCGACCTCTGTTGGCTCATGTCTAATATGCAATGCTCACAGCTTCCTGCTAGGATGTTATTATTATTCTGATCTATGTACTAACGCAAGTATACAAACACACAAAGCTATATTTATGTATTAAATTTTTTTAAAAAATAACTTATCCCGAGGGACAAGACATTATTTTTATCAATAACAATTGACATGTTTTGATGACATGATTTTTGTTTGTTTGGTCTTGTTTAAAGGGCGTAATATCTTTTGGTCATCAATGCCTATGGCCTGTTTATATTATAAACTACACACACTCACGGACTCAGGTACATGATTCCAACTTTAAAGAAAAACAAATATCGGAGAGCTATAATTTAGATCGGTGGAGATGAGTTTTAAAAAATGTAAACACCAATGTGACTTTACCTCATTTGTGAGACCTTCAGATAAATTTGAGGTGGGTCCTATTCTGATTATTGTTAGAAAATAATTAGGACGTTTTTGAAAAATATGTTTAATCGATAAAATATGTTTTCTGATAAATTTTTGGGAATGAAGGTATTTACAGGAAGGGCCGCCCGTAGCTCAGTGGTTAAGACACAGTCTTACCAATTTGATGTCTATTGGCGGTGCCGGTTCGAATCCGACCTGGGAGGTTGACTTTTTTCATTGAGTGGCGGTCCCACAAAATGAAGAACTTTGACCCTCAACTATGGTTAGGCAGTATCGGACTCCAATCGGAGTCTTGGTCGAAAAAGAAAAACAGGAAAGTATGTTGTCTTCTTGTTAGTCCACTCCAACAAGGACAAAAAAGGGAAAGGTTTATTGTAGTCTTAATTCTAGATCGTCCCATTTTTTTGAGCGGTTGAACTCGAATCTGAGGTTTAATAGTTTTATATATTTCCTACAGTTTGTATCCATTAAAATATTAGCTTACCATGACCATTGACATTCATATACTCAATTATCTTTTTATTTATTTATTATTATATATGAAATAGAAATAATGATGAGTTAATAGTTGACCATAGATAATATATGAGAATATGGTTGGGATTGTGGTCAGTGAAGAACACAAATAAGTACAAAATTATTTATTTATTATATATACAAATCAATTAATTATTTAAATGAAAAATAGTTTATTATTCTGGGACTAGATACAACAAATTAAAAAGACAATTTTAATGTTATAATAACATATATTGATCACAAATAACAGTCTGACCACCCTTAATTATAACTTATATAGAGAGAAGATAAAAATAAATGACTAAAACAAAAAAAAAATTACTAAATATCTGTACTATTATAATATTTGATTAGATTGTTGAAGTAAAAGGTAGTTAAATAGAAGGGTTTTAAACGAGGGAAGGGTTGGTACATGACGTATGTCAGAGAGAATGGAGTTTCAGAGATATCCAGCTCGGGTAAACAATGATTTATCAAACGCAATTCGGTGAAGTGGAGGGTAGATGCATGATAAACAGGACCTGGTAGTACGGGATTGAACTGAGAATTTGAATTGCAGGTTTTCTAGGATATAGGAGGGGCGTTTAGTACTAATTACTTGGAATAGAAAGGAAGCTAGGAAATACTAAAGCTGTGGCTTCGGAAGGATGGATAGAGCCATTTTATTCATTATGGTCGTTTTTTTTGTCTTATGTCCTTAGATTAAGGCTTGAAGTTCTGGCCGAAACATCAACATTAATAAAAAAGTTTTTATTTATTTGTGTTTTTCACTCACCGCTCCCCCAACCATCTTTTGTAACTTACAAGAGAAAAAAAAATCATTTCCCTTCACATTTTTATATTATACGATCATTTGTTATTTTAACTAATTAACCATCGTACATTTTTATTAGTGATGAAAAATAGATAAATTAAAATAATGAAAGGATTTAATTATTAATATAAGAATAAAAAAAAAAAATGTCCAGATTGAAAACGCATTTTCGGAATTAAACGTAGTAATATAGGCTTGTTATATACCGATCAAATGCTAAATATTGTATAAGGCGCATGTGCTATTTCGCTATTCTGACCAATGTAGTTATATCAATATTTAAATTTTTTTTTTATTTTACTTGACTTTTATTTGAGCCTTCTAGTTGACAGTATGTCCAACTCCATATAATTGTTCTTAGTATTTTCAATACTGATTCTATAACAATTTAGCATAAAAAAAATTTAAGAACAGATTGTAAAGTTTACTAAACTGTTTTATATTTATGTCATAAATTATTATTAAACATAAATATTATGGAGAGTATTTTTCTGAAAAAATGTTGAAATTTGAGTCATTCTGTCAAATGAACAGCTCATTTGGAAAATTAGTACGGGGGAGGTGTATTATCACAGTGTAATAATACAGAAATAGGTGTTCTGGAACGAGCGATGATTAATTTCAATTCAAAGCAGGGTGGTAAGTGGAACTGATGCACGCACCGTACCTAATTTTTCCTGAAAAATTTGTATTCAAATATTCGAAATTCGATGGTATTTTTTTTAAATGGTCGGTCACCTCCGATTAACCGTTATCATGCTCTTGTATGATACATTATCCTACTAATAACTAAAACGATGTTTTTAATTTTTATTTATTTTTTTATAAGCTCATAAAGCAAATTTATTGGTTTGAATAAACTCAAAGCGATTAAATACTGCTTGAAATGTGAAGGTATCACCTTTATAGAATGGACGGTGACCTTATCATTGAGCGCTTGGCCGGTTCGCAGATTCAACTATGGTTCAATTATTTTGAAGTTGAATCACCATTCAACTCGGCTTCACTCTTAATGTCGCTAGCTCCTCAGTTATGGTTCAATTATTTTCAGGATAAAAATTATTGTACCAGCAGTAAGTTTAAGTGCCGTAATAAAACGGCTTATATCCCTAAAGTCGTCTACTATAATAAAAATGTACAAAATACTATACGAAAAATAAAAAAGAAAAAAAAGTGCTAACATTTTTATTTATTGCCATTTGCAACTGTAAAAAAAATACAATAAGTAAATATGTGGTATGTTTCAAGTACTTGAAAATCTAAGGAAGGAACCTCCTTCAAACATACTTCAAACATTAATTTAAAGTAGAAGGTTACGGATCTTTTTTTCAGACACCTCAGAGGATTATCGGTGATTGTAAAGGATGAGAGATTAAGAACTAATGGGTTAGGATGGGTAAGGAGTATGGAGTGGAAAGACGCATATATATTTCGGGCCAAATCTGCAACGAAAGGGATGTTAAGGTCATTGTGGATGAGTTTATTTGTGACGTAATAAGGACCATCAAGGATTTTAAGGGTTGGAATTTATTGGAATGGATACGGGAGGAATTTAATGGTTTAGTAGAGCCCCAGAGCACAATTCCATATGTCCAAATTAGTCTGATTATTATAGTGTATAATAATTTTTTGTAGTGAATGGGAGGTTTGGACGTTTGGCAAGTAAGTATTGTAGTCTTGTAGTTTCAGTCTTGTACGGAGATTCCAAGTAAGTCTCTTGTTAAGATTTCTATAGTCCTGTATAGTTACAATACTGACCCAGGAGCCGTTGGCCGAAGGGTACAAAGAACTGGGAGGGGCCACTCCACTGTTCTCTATTGACAAATTTATTACCTCTTTTATACTGTGCATTAAAATTTCAAGAAATAGGTATGGACAAAATTTTATAGTTATTTTGTATTTTAGTGGATTAAAAGACTACCTATTACAGTCCGTAATTAATTATGTTTGTGCTGCATTCTCTTTCACACGTTTTTGACTGAAACGAAATGGATTAACTGACGTTGGTTAATATTTTTATTTCTGGATGAATACAATATATATAGGACTTATATCTAAAAACATAAATCTAAATAACCTAAAAAGGTTACCCGTTTTACCCGCTGAGGGCGTGGGTAACAAAATTGGCCCAGGAGCCTCTGTCCAGAGGTACGGGGAGGGACCGCTCCACTGGAAAAGACTACATACCTTTTGCTTTGTTAAGTCAAGTGGAAGTACCACCATCTAACAGAAAGCAGAGTTGGGCATTGGTCGGCATTGAACATGAATCCGACTAAAAAATGGACTAAATGTTTAGTAGGAATTTCTAATCATGAAGAAAAATTTTATTCCACATCACTAAAATTTTATCTGATAAAAACTCCTATAACTTTTTTTATCATTGATTTTAAACTATAACTTCAATTGCATAAAAAATCAGACAGATCGTAATTGACTATGATAAATATTTAATGGAATAAATTCATTTTTTTTTTATTTGCGCAGTATTTTCCTTTAATTAATACAAAGCCGTGAAGAAATACGAATAATGTTTCTTTTTGTTAACAATAGCTTTTCTTAAATGAAAAATAATCATTTTGATATTGAGGTGTTCTGATTGAAATATTTATTTATAATAAGCAACTTTTAAAGTCACATAAAAATAAATAAATCTTTAACAAATAAAACACTGAAATTACACATAATCATTAATATATCAAAACATGTTTATTCTGAATTTTAGTCGTTTTTGATTCTAAATCTATATTATTATTCATGATTGTCTACTCAATTTTTCGTAGTTTGTTGTTCATAATGATCTACAAAAAATATGTATTTTCCAATCATTCTTTTAACATGAGTCATGTCCAAAAATTTATTAATCAGACAATTTTAACCAACTCTGGTAGAAAATGTTAGAGCTAAAAAATACAGCTACTCACAGTTTGCATAATAAAGAATATTTTCTTTTTTTAATAAAAACCTCGGCCTAACCAAAAAACATACAAAAATGGCAAAACCTATACTGTATACCTCTAAATTAAAAAAAAAAATGGTATAAATTCCCAATGGAAAGCAGCTAGATTTGACCATTTAACACATTTTAAGAAGTCCTGAAGTCGGCTTACACCCAGTTAACTGAATTTTTAACCAATTTGACTTATGTAATTTATAATGACTTAAACAGAATTGTCATTTACTTTAAACTTATAAAAAAATATTACATTATGATTTAATCAGTTAACTTTATGTTGAATCGAAACAAATTTTCCAAGGTATTCTTTGTAAATTTTAATTTAAATATCTATTGTTCAAGTGAGAATAAGTGAATGATACGTAATAAATTTACGTACAGGACCTATTAAAATACTTGGTTATTATAAAATTTATTATTCGTTTTATATATATCTCATTTTTGTCCTTGCATAACCCCCACTGCGAATTTGAAGATAATTTCAGAATAATCGATTGGTCCAACCAAATAATGATTAGCAGTAAACGAGATTCATTTATTCTGATTCCTTTTCCGGTATTCCGGTGAATTTTTAAGCAGAGCATTTAAAACCAGACCGGTTTAGAAATTGTTGGCGCCGACGAAAAATTAGGACTGAAGACGGGAGAGGAAGTAATTTAACTGTGATTGATTCAACTTTGATTAACGGTTATTATTTCTACTTTTGTCAATTCATGGAATTGCATTAAAAATTAGTAAACAAATTAAAGGTGTGTTATTTAAAAACTGTTTCTAGATTTGATTAAGATTTTTTTCCTGTACCTATTAGACCCCATTGGCAAAATATTTCATTAAAATAATAGACCAAATTGTTTGCTTCTATCAATAAATTTTCTCACCAAATTAAAAACAAATTTGTGAAATTGTTCCAAAATTCATTTTCAATCCTCGATAGATTGTTACCTACATATATTTAAAAAAAAAAAAAAAAAAAGAATGAAATTAAAATGCAATTTACCTGAGAGAGTTAGTGATGACGCGGACAATGTTTTCGTGTAGCATTTTTTTTTTCACTTCAATATTTAATCCACATCTGTGCCTTTTGGAGCAAACAGCAGATGTAGTGACATCATTGAGCAAATGTAATATTTTTCAATCTTATTTCTAAACCATACGCTGTAGAAAATCATGTGGAATCATATCCATCAATGTTTTTTTTTTCTCTATGCCTTAATTTTAAAAAATAAATAAAAACAGTTATTTACTCCCATAATTTTTTGCTGTATTAATTACCTGAGCTCCATCTCTCTGGAACTCCATTCCCTCTAACATACATCGTGTACCAACCCTTTCACTTTTGCTTCACCAATCTGACTCATTATTATAATAGTACAGATATTTTGTAATCAACGTTTTGTTTTGTTTTCAGTTAGTTTTTTAATTAATATATTTTTTCTCTGTATATAAGTTAGAATTAAGTGTGGCCACACTGTTTTATGGCCAATAAATGTTATTAAAAAACTAAAATTGCCTTTGTAATTGTTCTAAAGGGACCTAGTCCTAGAATAATAAACTATTTTTTATTTCATTTCATTATTTTCAGGCCCTCTGTTTTCTTTATTTCCTGAACCAGCAAACATTTACTTTGGGGAATAGAATAGTTTTTCATTCACGAAATACCCCTCGCCACAACAATAATTTAAACTAGATTTTTTTTGTTTTACTTCGGCTTATTTCCTAACGATATTATTCCACTACAGCTTTATCAGTAATACATCTTAAGAAATATCCTCTTCGCCCGGATCTAAGTATTGCAGAAGCTGTTTCCTGAAAACCTCTGGGTACGGCCATTGGCACATCGTTCCTGAAAAACCCGATAGGCGTACTCGATAGATTCTAAAAATTCTGATAGTGCTTGGCGAACCTCTCAGTCCGATATGAATATTTATCAGTTCTTCTTAGAGAGGAAGGGTGATTCAGTGTTCTGCTAAATTGCAAGGCCATCGCAGAGTTTCTCTTTTCTCAACTCGTGGCCAATGCCTTTTTTCTTAGCTTTAATATAAATTTTAAAAAGTTTTAATTTTTAAGCATTTAATTGATTTCATCACAAAGCCTTCAGTATCTATTATAGACAATGAATATGTAACCATGTTTTGCAAATTGAGACATCACTGTGAATAAAAAATTACAAAATTATCCCAACTCAGGCATCTAATACTTCATAATTAATTAAATAATGAAACTTTATAATTCTACTTTTTTTTATTACCACAGGAAATAAATAATTACCTCCATTTTGGATTTATACTTATATATTTTCCTTTGTCAACACGTTTCAGGCATATGTTCATTTTCAAGTTGCTTACATTTGCATCTATAGTTATTTCTAAAAATTAACTATGCAAATCTTTCTCGAATTTTTTCTTATCCTCACAAAAACTATCTTATTTATTAAATAAAATAGAAAAATATTGATAGAAACAATTTTAACCTATCTCTTATAACGTTGTTGATAGAGGAAAGTATATAAATTATTCAATTATTTAAGGCTGGTAATTATTGAGCCCCTATGCTAATAAAATAGGTAAGAATGAAAAAAAAAACTCTTTTCAAACAAATTTTTAAATAATCACGTGAAAGAAAAAATTATAATTATGAGAGATAGTTGACCGTGGATGATAAATGAGGAGAAGATGGTTGGGGGTGCGGTCAATGAAACACAAATAAGTATGACTAACTTATTTTAATGTGCCGACGTTTCGGCTAGAGTTTCTAGCCTTCTTCAGGGCTAAAAACAAAACAAGATAACAACCACAGTAAGTATAGAATAATATAAAAGATTTTATAGAAAAATATAAAAGAAAGTATAAACAAAATAATTTTACACATACAATGAATAGTTTTACAAAATAGAATTAATAAAATTAAGTGCTGAGAGAAGCGGGAAATAAAATGTAGACATAGGTAATTGAAAAAGCGGGTACAATAACTTACTTAAGGAAATGAAATAAAATTAAAGTTATATAATGCAAAGAAGTATGAACATATTAGTTATTATTAATTTAAAATTTAAATATGAAAAGAAAATGAAAATTGAGAGGAAGAAAATATATGTAACAATAATAGATGATAAAGAGGGAAATTATAAGTATAGTGTACAAAATTTATAACGCGGGCAAGGAAAATGGATAAAGTGGAGAAAATAAGGGGAAAGAGTAAAATAAGATAAAAGTAAAAAAGGGGAAAGAGTAAAATAAAGAAAAGGGAAAGTAAACAAAAAAGAAGAATGAAAACCAACCTGTTCGCTGAAAGGTTGCGCGTATAATATCTATAAAAATTATAATATCTATAAATTATTATATTTTATTTATTTAAGTGTCTATGTATTTATAGTTTATTTATTTTTTTGCTTAAGTCTTCCACTGAAGACCTATGTAGTCCCTGAGGGGTAATGTCAAGATTTATTTCCCAAGGTCTCTGCTAAAAAATGTTGCCCCGCCCAGGTAAAATTCGAACCCAAATTGTTCTTGTACAAGCATACTCTGGAACCCTCGCCCCAACGTGTTCGGATATCACGTTCTCATTTATAGTTTCATCATAATTTTTTTTTGTAATGCTTGTTAATTTTTAAATGTAAATAAATAAAATAATAATTTTAATTAGTTTGTTTCCCCATATCTTAGAGTGACTTGAATCACTACTTTTTTAAAGACGGCCATGTTCCCAGTTTTCTTCCTTTTTTCTTCACTATACTTTAAAAATTACTATCTCTACTTAGTTTACTCCTTTAATCTTTAGATGTGAGTTTTGCTATCTCTAGTTTGCATTAATATGATTCTATGTTTGACGATCCTAATTAAAAATTAATTTTACACTCATTAATTAATTTGATTTTTTTTTTAAATCCCTACTTAAAGGTAGTTTTGTTTATAATTATTTCATGTTCTGGTTTCATTTTATATTTTTTTCTAATTTAGGTTCCACTTCATTTAGTTTCAGTAATTTATTATTTATTTAGTAATTTAGTCTTACGATTAAGTTTTAGGAGAAAATTAAATTTAATTATAGCCTTGGTTTTTGGTGAGATTGGGTAAGAAATTATTATTGTATGCGCTTATTTTATTATTTAAAAAAAAGAAAAGAAAAATGAAACACATTAATTTACAACTAAAAATGAAAAACCGACCGAAGAATTTCGAATCCTTGACTTCCACGTTGCAGTACCAGTTGGCACCTGCATCTCCTAACCTTGAATTAAAAAATATTATAACTTTAAATAACTCTTTTGCTTTCTCTATAGAATTTTTAACTGATCAATTGGAATAAATTGAAATATACACCATTAAAATACTAAAGTAATATATCGAACAATTACATAAGTTAGAACTTATAGGTATTAAATTTACCGTGCATTCATTAATCTGAACATTCCATTACACAAATAGTGTTTCTTAATGATAAAAAAAAAAAAAAATATTCTAATATTTAACTGTTCTTTATGCACATTCACATTCTCATAAAGTGGGCACCCTTAATTGAAGAAAGATCTCTCTTTTTTTTCTTCAAATTTTCAATCTTTTTTATTTATTGATAAATATTACTATCTGTCACAACGTTTTGGGCAATAAGTAATAGTGATAACTGATTACATTCATACTAAATTAAAGTAACATAAGAATTTAAATAAATGAAAAAAAATTGCTTAAAAATAGATAAAATCTCTCTCTAAATATATACAAACAGAAGGATAAAGAAATTATCATAATCAAACTATGTACATGAAAAATTAAATAAATAAATAAAATAATCACCGGTTGCATTTACATCCTTCTAAAGAACATTTACACTATCGACCAGAGGATCACGTATGAGAGGTAGAGCAGAGCTCTCTGAGATCCCAGCGCATCTCTCTCGCGTCACTGGTAATGAACCAGTGGAGGCTGAGCAAGTGCCCTAAAGTGAGAAAAATCTAGATTAAACTAGCATTCGAGTGAGATACTAGCCAAATCGCCTCCTTGCACAACCGTTCGTCTAGTAACATTACTTCCTTAGAACAGTACCCCTGATCCTTCATGGGTTGAAGCAGTACTGATTTATTTATATGTATTTACATACACGGAGGCATAGTGTAATTTATATAAGATAAAGGAATAGAGGAGAAGTCTTGGGCTACTTTGGTCTAGCCCCAGCTGTTGGGCTGAAGGCTTTGTATAATGGACTAGACAGGACTGCCAACTTGTCCTCAACGCAATATTTCCTCACCACACCGCCTTCTAAATATATCTCCCTTTGTAGGACCTCAGCGAGGCCAGGGTCCTTCGGCGTCACGGTAATGACGTCAGTGACCACTGGTCGATAGGTAGTGACCTCACAGGAGCCACTCCGTCTTTATTTCTCTCTCAGCCCCGAAAGAGACTAAATTTACTCAGCTGTTATAAATCCATTGTGTGTGATGTGACGTCATTCCCTGTGTAAATTCAACTGTGATAATTTTCTAGTGAATATTTTCGGTCTAGTTGGTTTCCTCATGGTGTAATGGTTTGAAAATTAAACAAACTATGTGACGTATCGAAAATTGTTGACAGTCAAGTGAAAATAGAAACTATGCCCTCATAATTAGAAATGGAATCGACTACCAAATTCCTACTGCAAAATTTACTTAAATCTCGTATTTTGCCTTAAGGTCTAAAGTTAAAACACAAGAGTTCCTAATTCATATATTTTTAAATTCCTTTAAACTTAAAGCATTCAACCTTTCTGTTCTAATCATATAATCTACATAGTTATTGTTTTAAATTGAAATTTTATCATATTTGTAAAAAAATTAACCTAATTAATAAAACTTTGGCAAATTAGGTAAGAAACGTCTTACCGTCCAAAAAAGATTTATTTGAACATATACAAATATATATACAGTCTAATACATTTCTTATCCTTTCATTACCCGAAGACAATTAAGGAGTTAAGAATAAGTAGCACTTTGGCGCTTGGCGCCGTTTTGCTTATTACGAAGTGGGGAGGGACCACTCTTCTGGCTCTTAAATACATATTTATTTCACCATTGTTTTTATTTTTATACTGATATAGTAATTTGAAATAAAAATAATTGATTATATGGAATTGTGAAATACTTATTTTAAAAAAGCACTATACTATAACTATTTGTTTTTACGTCGTGGAATAAATAAAAAAAAAACAATAAAGAAATATTGTGTTTTTAATTTTTAATCTTAAGGAAACATAAGAGAGTTGAAATGATGGTGAAACATAATTTTTATTAATACTAACCTTCAACGAATATTTTAAAATAAAGTTGATTTTCAAAATAAGTGCAATTTATATGAATATTTTTTTATAATTTAAAAAGAATTAGAATAAAATATTCCAAATACATTCATATTTTATTGACGCTCAGGTGTTATTCTAGAAAATTAGTCGGGAAATTTTCGAACAAGAAAGGTATCGAAAGCCATCTTGAATTTAATATTTTTTATATATGTTACTTTTAATTAGTGCTATTGTATAAAAGACGTCTTTTTGTATAAGACGTCGTATTTTTTATTTACTTATCCAGCAAAAGAATATCAGATTTGATCTGACTAGAAGGCAGTATCTATTGGTCGTTGCAAAAATAACAGAAAAATAATGAACATAAAATAAAATATTTGTTTTTAACTCTGTTAATTATTGGGGCGTTGTAAATACTGCAACGGTTTATAAATTAAAACCATAGAATTTTGGTATTATTTTTTGGGACAAAAATAATTATTTAAGTTATATAGCAATATACAGCTAAATAATTCTACTAAAATCTGAATAACCATTTAAACAAGAATACAAATAATATTCAAGGAATATCCTTAATACTTGATGAGTAAAAAAAAAAGACTGATAATGTAGTATATTGAGTATAATTGTATATTGATAATATAATAATTTATAACTGTGACGAATCCGTTAAGATAAAAGGGATTTTAGTGATCAGATAATAAAAATAATACGAAATGTCCAAAATCTAGAAATAAATGAAGAAGAATGTGTATAGGATTTTTAAATAAATAATAAAATTTTATTCCTTTATCAAAATAGTATTAATTATTTAAAAATAAAGCAATTCAAGTGTGGTAAAGACATCAGTTTTCAACTTAGTATTTATATTTTCATATAACCCGCCCCGCCAAATACCACTATGGCGATAGTGTTGTATCACCTTTGAAACATTTACTTAAACCGGTGAAAGGGGATTTAAGATATTTGAATCCTGCAATATTTAAAAATTGGCTAAAATTGAAAAAAAAGCGGCGTTTCTCTCTTCGAGTCAAATTCATTTACAAAATGAATTTTTTTTCTGTTTATAGAAAACTGTGAGTAAGGAATTTCAAGGTAATTTTATATTATTAGCTTACGCAATTATAAAGCTATTCTTTGCAGTTTTCAATTTTAATATTTTATTATGAAGAAATATTTGTAACCGTAAATAATTGATTAAAATTTCTAGCAGACTAGAACTCACCCATAAAACGAGAATAGCTCGTAAGTATTTTGTTTGTAAAAGTTATACCTCCATAATATAGTTGATAGCAAGTCTTATCATTGGTCTGTTAGATAAGTTCCATTCCAATTATGATCAGCTAACAGAAAGGACAATATGTTTCATATAAACTACCCAGTAGATAGGATCTATGCTTTTAAGATAATATCGGAAAAAAAACCATCCTTGTTTGGTCGTAAATAAATAATTTTATTTCCCAGTAATCAGTAATTTATTACCCAATATCTACTCTTTTGCAGTTTAATTACTGGTAATAACTCTATCGATAACGTTTTTTCTTTCATATTTATTTGTTGTAAGAATACTATATTATAATATGACATAATTGCGTTATAAAATATAGTTAAAAAGACTCTTGAGAATTTTCTAACCTTTGTGATAAAATCAAGGCAGCACTGACAATGGCCCATTAGTCAATGTGCCATGGACGTAATATAAATTTTATTTTCATTGTGAATTTATACTACGAACTATATTGTATAATATAGTCCGCATAAGCCGAGGTCTTCGGAGGTCAGAGAAGCCCGCGAAGTGATACAAATCTCCTTTATTTCAGTCACGAAGCCCCAGGCAACTTTGCTGCAGACAGCTACAAATATTTACTCATAAATATTTATTCTTTTGTCAAAAAAAAAAATCATATTAATGATAATATCACTGTATGGTCTCATACCAGAATCAACAGTGGCAGGCATGAATGGTTTGGAGATGCCTATAGGCGTGCTAAGAAAGGCTCAACAGTCAGTTCTCTTAGATACAGTACGTATAGTGCGGAATTTTTTAAATATTTAAATCAAAGGAAAAATAAATAAAAATATGAAGGTGGTTGGATTTCTAGGTCCCCCCACCTCAGATACTCAACCCGCAATACCGAGAAATACAGACAATAATAATAATAATAAAACCTTTTGAAGATAGTGTAGTAAGTTAACAAGTTTTATAAATTACGTAAAAAATAGAACTTATCTAAATAAAAACATACCGTATCTATGAAAACTATTATTAACAATAATTCTAATTTATATTTTATTTATTTATTGACTTTGAGTAAAGGCATTGTATAAATATGATTATCAACAAAACATAAGTGTATATCAATGAATTTAAAATAGTTTAAACAAATATAAACAATATAATCATATTATTATAAATAGGGCCTGATTCGAACCGCGATTATTTTTGACTCTAGGGTGCTAACGTGGCGCCTGAACACTCTCAGACACCACGGTGTCATCACACTACAACTGTCCTAAAATACTTAATTTTATTTCGAGCCTAAGTCTTTTGAGGTTAGTGTGGTAAGTTGCCAAGCTTTATAATTTGCGTAAAAAAAAAAAAAACACTTTCCTTTGTATCGGAATAAGAACAAACAATGTCAATGAAAACTATTATTTATGTTTTATTTGACAGGAGTTTTGTCAAAAATAATTTGACCACGCGGGCTCATTACCCCGTATGGGAGCGTCCCACGGGTGGCGGAAGGTTGTAGGACTTAATAACGAGCAGATCCCTAAAATGTTAATAAACACTAAACCAAAGGGTAAACGTCCGAGGGGTAGACCGAAACGTAGATGGGAGGATTTTGTTAAAACTGATGTAGTGGAATTGGGTTTGGAGGGGCATCACTGGAAGGATGTATGTAGAGAGCGTTTGATGGTATCGGCATCAAATTTTCAAGTTGATTAGGCCTTCATTATTATTTATATTATCATTAACAAATGTAAAAAAATTATCCCCTTATTATAAATTAGGTTATCAACACTATATATATTAATGAGTTTAAAATAGTTTTTTAAAAATATAAACAGAATAATACCATTATTATAACTAAATAAGTAATTATAGAATTGACTTGACACTTTTGAAGACGCAAGATTTACCTTACTTTACGTTAATATTGCTATCAGAATCTTCATTATCTTCCCCTATCTGCCTTATCGTATGCTTATTATTCTATAACATTTTTCCTCCTATCTGGCCATTTCTGGCACATGGGAGGTTATCATACAGTTTACCTAACCATTCGGGGTGAAAAGTTCTAGTTCATTCCATGGGTTCGCTACAAAATAAATTTTAAACCGTTTAGGCAAGATTCGAACCGAGACCACTTTTGACTCGAAGTTTCATCTAACGTGGCGTCATTATTATTACAAACTTTTCAATAATAAGATGATTAAAGTAATTATTTACCTCACTGTAAGCTAAGAATACTTAAGGTGTCGCAACTGGTTTGGTACTCATTCCTATATTATAATTTTTGTTTTTGTGGTAACATAGATATTAAAAGATTTAGATCAGTTTTCCTATCGGAAACAAGAAAGAGAAAAAACACTCAACTTATTTTTTATATTGGACTTACGTGGACTTAATTTTACTGATTAATTTTTTTATAGTTTTTTTTTCGCGAATTTCCTAATTGCTTCCACAAATAACAAATTTTAATATTGTCACAAATTTGTATTATTAATGTGAACATTTTGATATTTGTAAAGTGATTTTTCTGGTTACCATCTGCCAGCATCATGATATGGGTGATGTAATATTTAACTAAACAAATTTGTCCAAAGTGGTAAAAATTAGTCAGCTTATCCAATGCTCATATTTTATTTGATATCAGAAATAAAATACATTTCTACTCCTGAAAAAAATTACAATTTCAGAACTGATTGGTTATTTGTTATATCAGCCTGACGTCATTGATACATGTTTGTTAGATTCTAACATCAGGCCAACACCGCTTGGTACGTGGCCGCACATTATCAACTCGAAAAAAAAAATTCACTAGTTTGTTAATTAAACTATCACTTGGCTGCATTTACAAAGAATATCATTAATATTTAAAAAAACTATAAAGTCATATAAATGAGTGAGTGTTTTTGAACATAAATTGCGATGGCCATAAATCTATTTTGAAGCTTATCCCGGTCATTTGTGGAATTTTCCTCAATTTTGTGACCGATACTGTACTGTTCATTGATAAGATTATTCTAGGCAACTGTTGATAAAATAAAGCTGACAGATAAAATAAACGGACCTGAAAGTTCGAGCCCGATTTCATTAACTATTGATAATGTCAATAAACTAACAAAAAAAACAGTCTAGTCAAAAAGCATATTTCAATAAATCAAAAATAATCTTGAACATTCATTTTTTTATTTAGATAATAATATTAATTGCTAAAATCGGGTAAAATTATAACATTTTTATAAAATTCTATAGTTGAAATACTACATTCTAAAATCTATAATATTAAAATATAATATTATTTAAATATTACTTATATTAAATTATTTAATCTACGCCACCAAAGCTTTATTATTAATCGAAGCCATTTTTACACAACAGTTACCAAAATCTTTTATAATTGTTAATCTTAATAAAGTTATTTTAAAGCACTTTTCTGACACATTTCTTTTTATATACATTTATTTTCTTTTTTATTTATATTTATTTTGTACAGAAATGGCTCATTTCTGGAAGACAAAAATAATTTTGCCTTATTACTGTTTGGAAACTGAATGCTTTTAGAGCAACTAAAAGAGAATTTTAAAAAGCAAAAAAATATGTATAAAAAATAAAACTTTTAAACCGTAATATCACCAAACCCGATATATTTGGGAAAATGCCATCACAGAGAAAATATTGAATTATTGTAAATTATGTAAATAAATTAGATTTTAAAATATATTGATCTAAAAATAGTGTACATCAAATAAAAACTTTCGAAAACTAGACTTAATGGTCGGTGATGTTAAGGTTATATTTTCAAATGTAACACAGCTACAAGGACACACTTTTTAAGAAAGTAACTTAAAAGTATCATTTTATTAGTTATTTTTCCGAAGTTGTTAATAATTATTAAATATCAATCAAAATGATGGAAGAAAAAATCCTTAGGACCACATTTAATCAACATCACATTTATTTCTAATTTAAGAAGTTCTATTATATATATATGTATATATACATTTTTACGTTTCCGCCTTTCCCCTTGGTTATTTTAAATTTTGTTTGCTTCCTCGCCCCAGTCACCTTATTAAAATTATGTTTTCATAAATACTATAACTGGCAGAACGTGTTAAAAGTATTTAAATTTATTTTATTTCAGCTGAACTTTTAAGTTATTTTATTTATTTATTTTTTTTTTTTTGCTTTTGCAGTTTATAGTCTCCAGAAAAGTTGTATGTGGTTTGTCAATTATTTTCTGTTCATTCATGATTCACTATTTTAAACTTAATTCACAATAATAATTTATAATTATGTAGATATTAGCGTTATATTATATTATTATATCTCTCCGTACGAACTGGATTGTATAGATTTGGCCTGAGTGTACAATTGGTAGGGTATAGCGATAAGTTAGGTATTGATATTGTTGTAAACATGTTTCGAGATATGAAGTATTATCTGAAGCCTGGTTAAGTCCCTTCAGTTGGGTCTCAGGCAGGATGGAAGTATCATTTCTCGGCATTTTCAACTTTAACTTCTCAATAGTGGACGCTCTCAGGTATTCTCTTTAAGTTATTAAGTAATTTATACATGTGTGTGTGTGTGTGTGTATTCATACAATTAATATTCGATGAGCTGGCACTAAGGATAATGTAGTCATTAATAATCCTGAGTTCTTGAGTTACTGACTCACCCATGTTACGATAACCCAACCGACCCATAAATAAAGATTATTAAGACTTATAAAAAAATTAGTTTACATAATTTCTCGTGTCGTCAATTTTCGTTCAAGATGAGTGAAGTGATCTTGAAAAATGGCAAGCGTTTGATTAATTTTTTTTTTATAATTCGATATCGTTGACGCCTCTATAGATAAGATTGTAACATACGTTTATTTTATTTATTTTTTCATAAATAGTAACCTCTTAGATTTTTCATTTTAATTTTTCATTATTATCAGCAAAATTGGAAGATAATATTATTAATTAGAGTAAAAATGTAGTGATTGATTTTGATTCAATGAATTGGCAATATAGACTTCTGAAAGGAAGTTATTTTATATAAAAAGTTATAAGTAAATTTATCCACTTTTGAAAAATAAAATGAAATTCTACCCCCAAAACTTTGTTGGTTTATTTCAAAATTTAAATTTGACCCTTTTAAACAGGTATTACAAATCAACATTTTCATTAAAAATTTAAATTATCTATATAAAATATTACCGTTATAATTTTTAAATAATAAATTTCCTAAAGTAGATATTTTAATTTATGATAGAAAATTCTTCATTTATTAAAAAAAAAAAATAAATCCTGAGAAAAAATCTCAGAATAAAACATTTGCACTCAAAGAGAGAGAAAAAACTTTATTTAAAAAAAATGAAATTTAGTGAGATAATTTTTTTAAATTTTACAAAATATAGGCATAGTAAAGTAAATAATAGTATAATATTTTTTTCTTCTTTCCCTACTTTATTTTTTTTTTCTTCTTAATCCCCATTTAATTTATAGGTATCAAGAAATTTGAAATTTGGTTCTATCTGTTGGTTTTACTTATTACTTTATTGGTATATAGTTGGTTCCAGATAAATTTTACGAAATGCTAATCGCTAATTGTTTAAAATACTTTAACCTCATTAACTTCGTATTTATATATTTTTAAACTTTATAATATAATATACCTATAATAACATAACTTAAAATTTTGAAAATGGCTCATCCAATTTGGCACAAGATAAGGATTAGCTCTAATTAACTTTCTCCATGTTATGATTAAATTATTGTTCATTATATTGAGCTATATTTGTTTAAAAAGAAAGTGTTCTCACTGAATAATTTGTAACACAACAAAAAAAAAAAAAATACTCTCCCCATTACGTCAAAAACAAATGGACTAAACGCTTGTAATTAAATATTTTTTTAGTGTTTTGAGTTCAAGCTATTTCCAAATATTCACGTGATCTCACTGACTAGACTTGAAAATGGGTTGAGCCGTTCGATCAAAAAGTTGTTGATTACAAACGGACAGACTAAACACGTAACTCTTCTTGTGGCTACGCAGTAGACGGATAACAAGTACTCCAATAATTAACAATAATTAACTTGGACGTCATCTTCTCAGCATCGTATAAAGTGTTTTGTTCCGCCTAATTTGACGGACAAATAGTCTACTTTAAAAAAAATTAGACCCCCCCCCCAAAAAAAAAGTACAAAAATTAAGTATTCATTAATATCACCGAAAGAATTTTCCCGAAATTGATTTTTCTTGCTCCTTTTATTTATATTTTTTTTTTTTTTGTACAATTACATATTTTAAATTAAATAATTATATCTAATTGTTGAAAAAAAAGTTCTTATCCCTATTATATTTTTAAATTATATGTTTTGAAAAAATAGTTTCGTCCCTTAGTGTTCGATGTCGTAATCAACGTATTTTATTCTCAGTTTTATGAAGCTGACCAAAAATATTTATTTGAATATTAATTTCAACCTATATAATTATCATTAATTTGTTGTCAGTATAGAACCTTTATTGTAAAAGTAAACTGGATTCATATGATACCAAAAATGGTTTATAAATTTTGTCCATTTATCGAATGAATGAACAATTCATTTTACAAATGAACAATTTTATAAATCATAAAATGTACAAAATACATTTTAATCTGAAATTCCTCTAATATGCTATTTAATATGCTGTAAATTTTTTAATATTAATTCTAGACTCGTGAAAAAATTCAACAAAAGGTTACAATTGTCATCAAAATTGCTTTATTTTAAAATTATAATTATAATTTATAATATCAAGAAGGTAAACCAGGTTAATTCAAGGATAAATTTGATTTACAAATTTTATATACAGGATTGTTTATTAATTAAATAATTTCTCAATATTTAAATATTTTAAAAATGGTATTTTTTTTTAATTTGGTCCTTTTTCGTAATTATAATTTACAATTAAATATGTTTCAAAAATTTTGTGAAATCGTTTCTAAGAATGTATTTTCGAGAGAACGTTTATATGCAGAATATAGGCTCCTACAAAGCATGAAGTTATTATGTAATATTAATAATTATATTTGATTTTATATTGTTATTAAACTAGGAAGACTATGTGGGGAGATTATTTATGATAGAGAGAACTACAAATCCAGAAATTCATGAGTGGCATTTTAAAATATACTTTATACTTATAGTTGCAATAGTCCATATCCCTTCCCATCTCTATTGAAAAGAAATTGGTCTCAACATCTTTTAATGTAGTAGAGTCAGTGTAAAGAGATCATCATGATTATTATTCCATGATTAATGTTAAAAAATCAAAAAGTATATCGCTATCTGAATTCCAAAAATATTCTATATAACGAGTATTTTATAAGTAAGGATGTAGTTTGATTTAAAATTAGTTTTTTTTACCTACGCTGGTGGTAGAGACCACACACATCACAGTTCAGCTTCCGTCCTACAAATGACAACTGTAATCGAACCATTAATATTCTGCCAACGGTTCCATTCCAACCCATCGCCTCATAAATACAAACCTCTCCAATGCTATTTAGACGTTTGCAAGTTAATAAAGTTAAATTTAAAAAAACAATATAACAAAAACAACTGAATATAATAAAAATATTATGATGTCTTTGGGTAGGACCGGATAATAAAAAATAAAAACAGAAAATTACCGTTAACTGATATTTTTCTTTTGAAGAAGCGTTTCCCTAAAATATTTAAAATCACATTATTTTCGAAAATTTGTCTGTAAAATATTGAACATACATACATAAATATGTAGCACAATGTCACGTTACTGATACTTGGTCTCAAAAAGCCTTCGCTAGCAATTGAGATTAGTTGCCTAAGCTCTACAGTTTCGGACCCCAAGCAGTAGCCATGCATCCTCCAACACTTAAGTCACATCTAATGTTTGGACAAACTTATATGAAATGAATATGGAATTTAATTCATTTATTTTTTATCATACCCTTCCTGGTCAAGTCTCACATATCTACTGGATTTTATTATAGAAATAAAAGTTGACCCCAGGCCGGATTCGAAACAGTGTCACAGGATAGTCAAAGTTAATAACGCTCTGACGCCCTCGGCTAAAAACGGCCTGATGTATTTGTCTGATGTACAATTTCTTTCATGAAATGCCAACAAGTTTATTTGTGAAATAAAGATTATTTTCTACTTACAAATTCCTTTTTTTGTGATACATACGTTAATGAGTAAAATGGTTTTATTTTATCTTAACGTGTTATGATAAGTTTGTTCAGAACATCCGCATAAAAAAAATTTTTGGTTGTTGTTTTACAATTTATTAAGTATGAATTGTCGAATATGAATAGGTAGGATGGGCGCCAGTTTTTACTTTTACTGACCGAAATGTGGAATATATAGTTACGGAAAGTATTAGGATCGTGTAAAATTTCGAATTCGCGTTTTGAAATCCCCATAAGAGTCCAAATCACTAAGTATTTTGTTTTTGATCAAAATGGTCTGTGTTTGAACAGCCTAACTCAAAGACGAAAAGTCGTTCGGAACCGAAATTATTTCTTTAGGGCGGGTATGCGCTAGAATGTCACATCAGCGCCTTCGATTAAATTGGCTGACCGGAATCGCCACATTATGGGATCTACGAGTATTTTCTGGTAAAGGGATCTAACAATTTTGATTTAACTCGGTGAATCAATGAACAATTAAGTTGTTTTAATACCATATAGATCTCATCCACTTTGAAATAGTTTAACAAGGCTTAAATGACGAATTTTCAAAAAAAGCTTTCTCTAAAGTATCTTTAATTATGTTAATTAACCTACAAAATATTAAAAAAATTAATGAATAAAAAAATAGAGCCTTATGAACCGCTCGATCTTTCCCGATTGCAATACAACTTCGTTATCTTTCATTAAACTGTTGTATTCTGGCAGGAACAAAATTTACATTCATTTTTTCCACCTCGAAGAACCTTGAAACGCTAATTTTTATAGCACCTGAAAAATAAAAAATTTTTTTCATAATTTTGGCCTACTTTGTCAGTAGGTTTATTATTGTTATTTTTTTTTGTGGAAATACATAAACACCGCGGTTTATGTAGTGAATATCCAAATGTTAATCACCTGTGATATGCGTCCAAAGACTTCAAAACAACCTTTTATCAGTTCTAAATTATAGAATCATTTGACAAGGCAATATAAAATGTTTATCGATAGTATCGATTCCTAACAGTCGATATTTACAGCTATGAAACCTATCTTTCTTCTCTGGTTAACATACATTTAGTCTTTAAAGCAATTTTTTTTTAAAGTTAAGTTGTTAGGTCAGAATCATTATTGCTCTTAGAGACTCGTTGAAATGTCTTTTTAATAAGGTGTTTTGATAATCATTTAATATCTAATTTAAAATGTATTATGGCATGAATAGTGTTAATTATCTATATTTAATTATTTATTTTTTTTAGTAATTTATTTATTGTTATTTATAACTGTATTATATACAACAAGTAAGTTTGCTACAAGATATAAAATAACATGATACAAACTTGTGGAGAATCTACCCATTGATAGAACTCCAATTCGTTACAGACGCCGATGGGGATTATCAGAGATTGAAGAAGCCAGGTTAGAAACAAATAGGTTTGGATGGTTGGGAAGTTTATAATGGAAGGATTAATATATGGTTCGGGCTAGATCTGTTACATATGGAATATAAAGGTTGTTATGAATGATTGTATTAGTAAAGTAAGGAGCATTAAGGATTTGACAAAGTTTCTTGGATTGTAAGGATTAGATACGAAAGGAATTCGATGGTTTAGTGGACCCCCAAAGTACAACTCCGTATGTCCAGATAGGCCTTATTGTATTCAAGTAGATCAGTCTTTTGTAATGGATTGGAAGTTTAGACCGTTTTCCGTTTGTTGTAATAGTCGGAATCGAGGAGTAGTTTTGTGTCTTTTCAGTCTTTTATGAGGATTCCATGTCAGTCGTTTGTCCAGATGTAGTCCTAAGTAACGGATCTGTTGGACAGGATTGAGTGTGGTATTATTTAAGGAAACTGTGGGGCATATTTAAATTAAAAATATTTTTGCTATTATATATTCCTATGGAAATAATTATTGCGTTTTCCTCTCACACTTGCATTGTATGAAGAGCTTAGTTTTTTTAACTGCGAAACCTATTTTAAGGATTTAGAGAGTCATTAAATTCACGTTTTTAAAATATGTTGTGGCATCAGTCGCGTTGAATGCCTTTTTAATAGTTTATTTAATTAAAAAATATCCTTTACATTATATACTCCTGTGAAAATACTTATAAAAGCGCTCTTTTCCTCCTAAACTAGCATTGTCTGAGGAACTTAGTTTTTTTTTTAAACTGTGAAAAGTATTGTTCTTAAATTCGACCTTCATAATAGTATGAGATATCAATTTAATTGTTATAGACAGTTGTATGTTCCCATACCGATTCAGTTATATATGGACATGGGTCACATAATACTTATGTAAGGAATCAAGGATTAAAATTAATCTGTTCATAATAACTGAATTCTTAGCAAATGCGGTTTTGGCTGAGCATTATAATAAACTGACTTCATGACTAAATATGAAGTTTACAGAAAAGTCAAGATATTGGACATACCTTCAGTGTTTTATAGTAGTTTGCCTCAGCAAGAAAGCGAGACTGTTAGTAACCTGCTGTTCTTAGATTTGTTGCATTCAAACATGGACCAAAAAAAAATTCAACAACTCCGAAGTCGTCCAGAATGTCTAAGCCACTTCAGTTATGTTTAAGTAATAATAATAAACATCATGAATAGCATAACTAAGGATGTTTATGATAAGAAATTCTTATCTTAAGTAATTAAAGTAAGGCAGCTACACGTGGTGGAACCAAAATGGCCGTCCACAAGTGTCTAAGTTGGATCTAAATCGGGCCATGCCAAAGCAATATGACGGCCATCTTCTATTTAATATTTCATGTGTTTTATTTTTGCCAATAATTTTAATATATGGATTAAGGTTTTGTGAATGCGCAACGAACTACTGCATTACAATATCAAGAGTATATTGTTCTACGAAAGATACAAGATATATACAATGTTTATGATAGGAAATTATTATCTTAAATCATTAAAGTCACCTATACGTGTTCGGACTATACGTGGTGTACCAAAATGTCCGTCTACAAATGGCTAAGCTGGAACTAAACTGGGTAAAACAATATGGCGGCCATCTCCTATTTAATATTTTATGCTTTTTATTGTTGCCAATAATATTAATGTATGGATTCAGGTTCTTTGAAGAATCATAATAGCACTAGCAAAGCTTGAATTATTATTTTTACAAGAGTTATTCACAACAATATTTTTGCCTTATTTTCTTCTAAAATTTGAATTATCTGTTCAAAAACTAATGTTCATACGAATATAAATTCAACATGCTTTTGTGAACTATCAAGATAAATATTTATCAAGCTTCCAGTATTACAGGATTAAGTTTTACAAAGAATATATTATCTTACGTAAAGTATATGTATTCATCATTTCTAATCAACGTGAGCATATAGATTTTTACAGTAGAAAAAACAAAAACCATAAATTAAAAGTTCAAATAAAACGGAAACATAAGAAGGTTCTATTTACATAAGCACACCATTTCCTATTCTGGAAAAAAAAAAACACAATTAAATTGAAACTGTGAGAAAATATAGTGGTTTTAGAGACGATACATAAAAAGCCACACATATTTTTACAATTTATCTCTCACTCACCGAGAGGCTTTTGTTGCTAAATTAATATACAATATTTAATACATACCATAATAATGCAATAAATAATTTTACAATAATATATAAGTACCAAAATAATTATAAGTACTAATACAGTACTATAAAATAAAAATATATTATTAATATTAATATAAAATAATAATAATATAAAGTAAACATATAGTTATAACAATAATAAAATTAATAAGTACAATAAAATATTTATCCTTAAATCACATCGTTTTATATACGCCTACTCATCAAAAGCTCAGTAGCTTATATTTTCCTTCGATAGTTTATATCGACCAGTGCAATAGATATAATTATAGCTAAAATCCCTCTAACGCCCCCAACGTACATATTGCGATGCAAGCTTGTCTGGGGCTAAAATTATACACTCGAGGCGGTAGCATCTTAGTAGGATAGATGGACCACAAGTATTAGGCACTTTGTCAAAAATATTTAAGCTTGTTTAGTATAACCGTGTTATTTTACTTTTCGATGCTTATTTTTGATTGACAAACTCCCCTCAAAGCTAATTTACTTCAGATTTTATTTTTAAAAAATAAACAATTATAATTTTTTAAACTATATCAACCTAACAGATTTTTGATGTACCATTTGTAGCAGGATATGTATTATAATCCATATTAGGATTAAATGAATTTATTAATTATTATTCGTTTCAATAAAAATGTTTTTAAAATATTGTTTTTTTATGGTCTAGTAGATTTATCGTTTTCCACTATCCGAAATTATCGTCTCCATTTCAATCATTTTATAAATTATATCTTATCCAAAATTCTGATTCAGAATAATGTTAATTTATAAATTGTTTTATCGATTTATTAAAACTCCAGTCTTAACTTGACGAACCTGCTATTGGAAAAAGATGATATTTTTGATCATATAATAAGAGTTATTTATTTATTTAGTTATTAAAACTTCTTACATTTAGTTAAAAATATCCAAAGGATGATTTCACACAGAAATTAAGTAAGTTCCTACGTTTAGTATGTTGTCAGTTTAGCTGGAGACATCCTACCTGACAAATAAATATGTAGGTATGTATATAAGTATTACCACGGTTAACGATTAATTTAATTAATTAATTTGTACAGGCAATGAAAGGATAATTATGTTTATTATATAAACATATCCTATTTTTGTATTATGTGTTGGTTTTTATTTGATATAATAAAATTAATGTAAGGATGAGAAAAAAATTTAATTAATTTTAAAAAAATGTATCAGGTATGGATTGTTATACATATTGTGTTGGGCCAGTTTTTTTTTTCATTCATTATAATTTTCAGACAATTTTAATGATTCAGGTCCTGTTTTTTTACCTTAAGTAGTGTTTAAAAAATTGTTGTTAAAGGTTTGCTATTGCTAATTGTTAATTATTGCCCGCGTTCATGCTCGAAGAATTAATTTTTCACGGTTTTTTTCCGTCTCAAATAAATTAAATATCACCTGGGGATTTCTTATCGTTCAAAAATGACTAGGGCTTCGTTCCAGTTCAAAAAATCATATTTACGTCTTTCTAATTTTGAACTTTGGTCAGGCACACATATTTTTATTTTTTTTTATTTTTTTATTTTTATTAGCCAATCCAAAGTAATAGTGATGTCTATCACATCATTTTCTATACTAGATAATATCAGCTAATATTAGTTATTATTATAATAGTTATAATTAAGATACAAATAATAATTAGGAATATAAAAGTGATATTAATTATTATAATAAAAAAGTATACAAATCATGTTGAATATTTGTGAATATATTTGTTTTCTTTAGGTAATAAAATATTTGAGAAATGTAAAGGCTATTTTAGTTCAGTAAAAATTGCAAATGATATAGAATTATTTTAATTTATATAACTTTAAAGGTAAAATTTTATGATGAAAAGATAGTTGGGAGTACGGTCAGAGAATAACACAAATAAGTTGAAAACAATTATAAATTAGTGCCAACATTTCTACCAGAATTTCTTGCCTTCGTCAGAGCTAAGAACAAAAAACAAGATAACCAATGAATAAAAGGATGTGTAGAATGATTAAAGTAAATAATTATACAGAATGACAATAGGAAAAAATAAAGTAATGAAAGAAGTGAGAAATATAACGTATTTATAGGTCATTAAATATGTAAGTAATATATAATTAATTAAATAAAAATATAAAGTTATATAATGTAAAGAAACATGAAATATGAATATTTGAATTTAATAATTAAAGTTATTGAAAAAAAATAAAATAAAAAAATATATGTAACTAATGAAATATGTAAGTCAAATGTTAGAATAAAGAAACAAATTATAAAATTAAGTAAGAAAAAAAATTATTTTGGAAATATGACAAAAATAATATAAATGGTGTAGAAAACTAATAACATGGGTAAGGAAAAATAATAGAGATGGGGATAAAAGAAAGATATGAAAGAAGAGAACAAAACATAAGACACTCCTGGCTTCGAAGACGTAGGACATCCAAGTAAGGTCAGATCAACGCGGGTGGGAAGATTCTGAGTTCAACAGTAAATTAAAAGAGATGAAGAAACTACCGCTAGATACAGAATACGTGGATACATATACGATACAGGTTGCATGGAAGGATAAAGAAAAGAATTTTAAAATTATTTCAAAGGAAACATATAGAAGGTTGACGAAAAATGATTTAAAAATTATTAAAGGAAATAAACTATGAGAAAAAAAGGTTAAGTTTTATCTTTTTTTAAATTTTATTTTATTTTATTTATGACTCAGTACAAAGCATATAGGATATTTTAAATCAGTAAAACATATGGAAGACGTGTAACAGCCATTTAAATTTTTATATAATAATTTAACTTGAGAGACTAGTATACTTGATATGAAGTTAGTAGTTTGAACCATATGCTCAAGTGTCACACAATATTTTTCCGTTATCAGTTAAATCGGAATTTTATCGTTACTAAAATTATAAATTAATCTGTTATAAAAAGAAAAATAGATTATTTAACATTAGGAGAGCTAAAAATAATTTTTAATCTCATTTCACTCTTCTTATTTTTCACTTACCCTTGAAAAAGGAATCAATTGATTGATCTATTTTTTAAAAATTGATTACTTTCTTTGACCCAATGGATTAAATAATCTTCAATGAATAAATGGACTTTGGACGAAAAGGACGTGGAAAATACTAATGTTTTAAATATCTAAAAATATCAAAGAATTAAAAGGTTATACTTTATCAGGCACTTTTCCACTATACTTATCACCTTGATAAATGAGTAAAATTTTACTTTTACCTATCAATTTTTATATTTTTTCATGGAATTAAAAAAAATATATATATTATAAGGATATGAAATTAAAAAAAATTGTAAAATGGTGAAGTTATTGATTATCAAGCAAAGAAATAAAATTTATTCTTAGACCTTTAAATATAGGTTAAGGTTAAATTATGTACTTGATAGACTTTCATTTTATAAATTGATAGTGTACCTGAGTAAAGTTATAAAAATATTTTGTGTAGAAAGGGTGTGAACATCTACATTTTTAGAAATCACAGGGTGCAGTAATTTGGTTGTCAGATAGCTGGGTACAGTACAGTATCTGGATTGTTAGTTATTTCAGGGTACAATATAGTTTCTAGATTGGAAAATATTTCAGGGTACAGTACAGTATTTAGATTAACAGATATTTCAGGGTGCAAAACAGTATCTAGATTGTTAGTTAATGCAGGGTACAATACAGTATCTAGATTGTTAGTTATTGCAGGGTACAGTACAGTATTTAGATTAACAGATATTGCACAGTACAATACAGTATCTAAATGGTTAGTTATTGCAGAGTACAATACAATATCTAGATTGGCAAATATTTCAGGGTACAGTACAGTATCTGGATTGTTAGTTATTTCAGGGTACAATATAGTAGCTAGATTGGAAAATATTTCAGGGTACAGTACAGTATTTAGATTAACAGATATTTCTGGGTACAAAACAGTATCTAAATTGTTAGTTAATGCAGGGTATAATACAGTATATAGATTGTTAGTTATTGCAGGGTACAATACAGTATCTAGATTGACAGATATTGGAGAGTACAATACAGTATCTAGATTGGCAAATATTTCAGGGTACAGTACAGTATTTAGATTAACAGATATTTCAGGGTGCAATACAGTATCTAGATGGTTAGTTATTGCAGAGTACAATACAGTATTTAGATTGACAGATATTGCAGGGTACATTACAGCACACATGTTGTCAGATACTGCTGAGTGTAGCACATCAGTATCTATATTGCCCGATATTCCATTATACAGTAATGTTTCTATGTTGCCAGAATTTGAACGGTATATTAAATATTTTAAAAACATATTAAATAATAGTTTATCGGTTATTAGATATCACATTTACAACTCTTTGCAATAAATTGGTTTTCATATAAATCGGATTATCTTGTATAATCTGTAAAACACAGCAGAGCATTATTTCTATATTGTCTTCCTGTATCTATTCAGTTTCAAAAACATTCAAACGAATTGGTCAAAAAAAATTTTCATTATTTTAGTTATTTGTATCTTTTTTAGACCTGATAAAGCTCTTCGAAGTAGGACGAAATAATATCTCATAATAAATAGTTTTATTACTATTTTAGTACTTTTAACCAAACCCGGACCATATTCCTACTATAAACTTTATTTAATATAAAAAATGTATTCCAAGTTATTTCTGGCTAATTAAAGAATTTAATTTATAGATATTAACATTTTATCGTATTTCTGTTATCAGTTTCCTGTTCTCTCTTTATCAACCAAGAGTTCAGATTACTATCGTGGTGCTGTAGTACTAACGGATTTGAAGATCAGATGTTGCTATTTAAATTATTTGTGTGCTTGGACGTTGTTACAATAATTTGTTAAAGGAAGGAAACAAATCTTAATTTCCTTACACCTTTGACCGGATTTTCCTACTGTGTTAAAATATTTTAATTTTTGAAACTATATTATAAAATATTGTTTAATATTTATTTGAGTCAAATTCATCATCAAAAATGAGGAGATTATCGGTTTGGGGTTTTAATGGAGGATGTGGTATTGCCGTAGCGTAGTATTGCTAAAATTGCACATGTTAATTCAGTTTTTTGTAGAAGAGAACTCGAAGGCAATATATTAGGGGTATTCATGATGTGTTAAATGTAAAATGTTTTACCTTGTTAAATGTTATATAAGTATAGGATTGTGAGTAGCCCTACTTAAAGTCATGTTAAATGTTAAATGCAATAAAGCTCCTAGCGGATTTTCTGAGCAACTTGTTTTATAACTTTTTTTTTCCACAAATTCACGTTATTGTTTACTTCTAAGAGTATGTTAACGAATTTTATTACAACATGCCTAAATTGAAGTTTGGCTTATGTGCTTTGATTCTAACTTGTGAGGAAGGGAATCAAGATGAGCGAATTGACAATTGCCATTACATAATTATCGTCATCCATTGCTTTATTAGTTTTAAAAACATCCAAAACAATAACCAGACACGACAACCAAAAAATCCGTGACGAGCTCAGCTGGTCTGTTGCGTGACGTCATTCTCCATTTAACAGACCTAGTAACAGATTGTCAACCATGTTATATCGTTTTAACATGCTAAAAGAAGAAAATATTTCTCCATTTAACGTGAGTTTTTCCATTTAACACACTTTAACATGTTAAACTAAAGATCTCGAATACGCATGGTATAGTGCCATTTTTATTGTGCCTGGAAGTGCTTATTCTTGCAGTAAGCTTCCTATACCTTTACTAGTGAAGGAGTACTGAACCTTTTTCTACCTTGGCCAAGTTGTAGGATTTAAGTCACTATTCTATTATCTATTTCTTCTTTTATCTTTTTATATATTTCTTCAAGATACTTTGTTAACAATTAGCTAGTGAGCTTAGTCAAGTGTTTAAACTGGTCATGGGTCAATATGACTCGGACAAGATTTTCCACTGTATAAAGGGGGAATTTGAGATTTTTATTTCTTGTTTATTTTTACATTTACAGTATCAGTATTGCTTGGACCAAGGAGAATAGGACTTAACCCCAAAAGGAATTAGCAAAAAAAGTCAATATATTAAAAAAAAAAATTAAATCATTTATTCTCTCTTCAATGCCATAGCCTCAAAAATTATGCCCGGTACGTAGAAGACTGAAAAGAATCTGGATAAGAGATCTTCTGGTCTAATTACTATATTTTATATCACGCCTTCAGGACGTGGGTCTCATGAGAAATTTAAAAGTAATCCGTCATACTTCCTGGTTGTCACCTCAAATGAAGAGTGTGTAAAAAGATATAATATATCGCCAATCGTTCTTTACATATCGTTCTGTTAAGTTTTTAATTATTTCGATCTGTTAAATGTAACGATTGGGATCTAATTCCATGTTCTCTTAGATCACTGGAGGTTCACATCAATATCCTCGAACGATGTTTTCATTATTTCATCAAAATCAGTATTAGATTTGCAGTTTTTCTATCATTCATACTCATGGGTTGAAATGAACAGAGATCACAGTTAACTAACAGAAGAAAAACCTTGAACTGACTTTTATAGGAATTATATTATATGAAGAGAAAGATGATAAGTAATTGGCCCGTTACTAGAAGTTAAGGATTAGTAATACAAGTAACATGAATATTGTTCTCATAAAAAATATTTAGAAAAAAAAATATAATGAAAATTTACAGGAAAAATGTATGCAAAGGTAAAAATAAATATGTATGCCAAGATTTTTCTAACGAATTCATTGACATGTTATACACAATATAATAATTAATGATTAATTAAACATTTAATTAATCATTAATTATTATTTAGAATATAGATCATTTTATTGAAAGCTTGTGATCGAACGGCATCGTTTTTAAAAATAGCATTTTCTCGACGCCATTGTGCCCGCATGACATTAGTGGTTGCATGTTTAGTGACTCCTATACTTGTAGTCTAGTTCTTAGTCAGGGAATTTATTGAAATTTTCCAAAAACAAAACAAAAATAAATGAAAAACTATTTTTACAATACTTCAAAAAAATGGCCTAAGTGCCCCATGTAAGGTAGTTATATCCTATCGAAGGTAGTTTTCTAATCTAAGTTTTACCAATTAAGGTCAATGCACACTATACATTGACGTGTACTATGTATTTGGTTGGTGTTTTCTCGAACTGTTGATGTGAGATGCTTGAATTGGTAAGATGTTGGTTAGTTAGTTATTTACTAACTAATATTTAATATGCTAGCAGTATTCTTTCTTTTTCTCTTTCTCTATTTGTTTTATTGTTTGTAATTCATTAAAAGTCTTATTTATTAATGTTAGGTGACTCGTCCCAAATTGATTTAGTTCGTTTTGTTCTAGTTCTGCAGGCATTCTTAATTCTTAAGTATTAGGAAGACAAAAAAATATTTTTCAAATGCTACAGTTATACCAAAACGAATACTGAACTACCGAATTTCATTTCTTCTGCGGTATTGAGAGTTTAAAGTTGTGTTTATAATATAATGAGAGTTAAGATCCTTCCACAGACGAATCTAGGCAAAGCCTTCAGACAGAAAGTGAAAGCGACAGCTATGGAAGGGGTGTCTCCTTTCCAGTGCCAGCTGGAAAGTGATGGTTCAGGGTTCCTCCTGGTTGAATATCTAATCGTATAGTTTATAAAGTTGGATTCACACGTTTTCAACTTTCTGCAAGTTTGGAACATCTACAAACGCTTGGTAACGGGCAAATATACAAACGCCTTGAGGAGCTCCTTTTGAAAATCTTTTAGGAGTAGATCCGAAGAAACGTTGATTGATATTGGTACGTTTTCTGGTTCTAACTTAGAGGCAAAAGCTGTTCTTTTTAAAAGTTGGTCAAGTGGAGCCATCGCAATTTTGTCTACCTCCTATCCATATTGATGAGGCGAAATTGTCGGATCCATACATATGCCCATTGTGACAATAGAGCCGATTCTCATATCCATAGCGATGAGAGGGAATTATTGTAGCCACTAATGCCCTGCAATCAGCAGCTGGAGCACTTAGATGAGATGAGCCGCCATTGATAAGATATCTCCGTAGTGACTCAGCATTAGTCACCACCTGCCATCTTATTCTCTCCGCTATTATCGCAATCTATCAACCTTCAATACTATCAAGTGCCTCCTTATCTCTTGATTGAGCCATAGTCCGTATCTCGGATAATCCATCTATTTCAATTTCCATCTCTGCGCTTGTCTTTAATTATGAATCCAAGAAATTTCCACTCGTTCAATATTCTATTTTTTTATTATTTATGGGCTGCAATATGATTTAGTTGCTATAACTAATATTGCTGACCAACAAATTAGTTCTTCGTGAGAAACGTGGCGGTCGTGCGGGTTGAGGCGCAGTTCCCAGTGCGCTCGGTCCTGAACGTTGTGGGTTCGATTCCCATCTGGGCCAGTTAGCATTCGCTTTTCGGCGGTCCCGAAGAAGGAATCTTGACACTCCCACCTTGGTTAGTACGTGGCGGCAACTCAGAGGCCCACTTGCCGGACTTGTTCCCCCCACCAAATACCAGTACAAGTAGTTCGTGAATCTTCCTTCCAGCTACTTTCCTACTTATAAGCATACTTTCCTCTTTGCTCAGACGATGCGCAAAGAATATAGATGGTTCAGAACCCTGGAACAAGGACCTCCAGTCTTGCTCAAACCAAAACTCTAACGAAGCAACTATATATTTAACGGGTATATATGCCAGATATATGATAGTAACGTTTTCAATAAATCGATTGACCGGAAGTTTCACATTAATTAATCGATTTTTCACATTTTTTTCGAAAATAGTCCGATTTTGATCAAATTCGGTGAATCAATTGTCAATTAATTGAGTTTTAATATCAGCTAGGTCTTACTCTCATTGAAACAGTTTCACAGGGCTTAAATGACGAATTTGTAATAAAACTTTCTCTAAAGTAACTTTAATTTTGTTTTTTTAGAATAATTAACCACATTAGTAAAAAAAAAAAATTATGAATTATAAATTATCAAATTCGAATAGGTTGGATGGATAGGTATCCTTACCTATATTATGAATATATAGCGATCGTGTAAAATTTCGAATTCGAGCTTTCGACGGATCCGTTGAGTCCAAATAACCAAGTATCTCAAATGTTTTGTGAGTGCTGAACGATCGAAAAGTCTCGAAAAGAAACTGAAATTAAATATTTAATGCAGGTTTTTGCCTAAGACGTAAAAATTAGCATATTATAAACTCTGTTTTTCACATTTTTTCGAATTTCTCGAGAACGGCAGTAACGATCTTAATTAAACTCTGTAAATATATGGTCAATTAAGTGACCTTTAATATCAGCTAGGAATTAGTTTCAGGACATAAATGATGAATTTTATTTTTATTATAATTTATTTATTGCTATTTACAACTGTATAAAAATATATACGAGTAAATTTGCTGTAGGTGACATAGTTCTATGATACAAACGTGTGGAGAATCTACCCATAGTAGGAACTCCAATAACATTTCTAGAGGAGAAAATCTCGAGGTCATCTTCTTTTCAGACGCCTTGTGGATTGTCAGGATTAGAAAAGGAAGCAAGGTTAGATACTTGAGGGTTTTGATGTTCAGGGAGTTTATAATGGAAGGATTGAGCTAGATTGGATACATTGGGAACATTAAGGTCTTTATGATGATTTTGTCTAGAACAAAGTAAGGGGCATTGAGGATTTTTGACTGTAAGGATTGGATACGAGAGGAATTTGATGATTTAGTGGAGCCCCAAAGCTCAACTCCGTATGTCCAGATAGGCCTTATTACAGTCATGTAGCACAGTCTTTTGTAATAGATTGGAAGTTTAGACCGTTTGTCTAGTAAATTGTAATACGGAATCGACGTGCAGTTTCCTGACTTGTATGAGGATTCCATGTCAGTAGTTTGTCTAGATGTAGCCCTTAGTAAGGCATCTGTACTACACGAATAAGTAGGGTATTATTCAAGGATAAATATATGATACGGTGGATTTACTACGAAGGGTGAATGTGATTTATTGAAATTTGTTAAATGATGAATTAAAAAAAAATATCTCTTAATTATCTTTTTTTTTTGGAATAATTAACTAATTCATATTTTTTAGTAGTAAAGAATGGATAAATACAAAATTTAAAATGGTTTTATTGTTAACTTTAAGAGATAAGAGGACAAATGTATTTTAAATATATAAATAAGTGACCGTATAATTTTAAATTATGAAGAACATGGTCAGGGTTGCAGTCAGTAGAGAACAAATATAGTTAACGACTATTTATTTTCTACGTTTCACTCCACTTTGTAGACTTTCATCAGACCTGTTCAAGTTGATAGCTATAGAGACTTTGACAGTAAATCAGGAGCGTTGAGGAATGGAGGGAAGGTGACCGTTAACGGAAAATTAATAGTTAACTATTTTTTTTATCTTTTAACCGTAACCCTCACCATCTTTTTCACAATTTTGAAAATATTTTTCTAGGTTAAAAACAAATATCGAGAATAAGAATAATATAAACGTACTATATTTTGTTGGAAAGCCAATTTATTTTAGAAAAAATAAAATTTAGCATAGAAAGTCACGGATAATGATGAAAAACGCCTAAATAAAAGGTAAAAGATTCTGAAATTGGTGGTAGCATGAGACGTTTATTCCGTGTCGCCAGTCTGATATCAGATTTGCATGTCACCTTAGTGATTAACTAACGATGGTTTGATTTTTTTTATTTCACTTAACCTATATATGTACGCCTCTCAGTTGGCTGGATGACTATTCTCATCAAATAATTCTTAGTACTCATATTTTCAATATTAATTCTATAATAATTTAGTATTTAATATCTGGTTTAAGAGAAGGATGTAAATATTGTGGGATAGTACCAATAGATTAGTCGGAGGATGAATGGGTTCTCTTGAACCACTTTAATCCTCTGCTCATCATCCTCAGCAGAAAGAGAATAAGACCAACAGTCATGGCCTGTTTAGTAAAATTCTCACGTCGTAAGTTGATTTAGCACCGAATCATTTCCAGGAGGTCACTTATTCGACAGCTTCAAAAAAGGAATTCATCAGCTTACTAATTTCAGGAAAATATGTGTTGTAACGTCATGTTCTAGTGCTTTATTGATGATTTGACTTTTCTAGGCTCTCTGACATTAGTCACAGTTCTCTCTCATTCATTTAGGAAAATCTACAATAATTGGTTAAGACAACTCAAGGCCGATTTAGAGCTCTTGTATTTGACTGTACGTCAGTCAATGCCCTCACACGATAACCTCCAAACTAATGTTTGACGTGATTCTTATTTCGACAAAATTTGGACGAACCGTTCATATGGATTTGATCATATAATAGTTAAAATTGGAAAAAAAAAATAGAAAAAAAAGTTTTGAATGGATTTTCTCTACGTGATAATCATGGAAAAAACCGAAACAAATTACGTTTTAAATAAAATTTATATTTAGCAATTGAGTGGACAAAACTAATTATAGCCAACATTGGTTTTACTCCTTTAAAACAGGAAAAAACAAACATTTTTTTAAACTATTTTCTGTTAAAGCTTAAACAAGCATTTCATGTATACACATATATTTAAACATTTAATTAGTTACTTAAGGAGGGGGAGGCTATAAGTCTTGTAGGGTGTTTTTTTTTATTTTTAATAGAAAAGAATGAGTAAATGCATTATGGGAAGGATAATCATAATTCAAATGAGTGCTACCTTTTTCTTGAAGGTCTTAGTAAAATAGTGAATAGATAAACCTAAAATAGTTTATAGTTAGAAACTTACTGGTTAGAAAATAGTTATATTTGTATTGAGATCCTTGTTCTGTTAAAACTCTGATTGTAATATCTGGAAATGCAGGGCCTCCGCGAGATGATTAATCCTGTGTAGGAATTAGTTTCTGGTCTTAAATTCTACCTTTGTAAGAGTTTACAATTTAAAAAATTTGCATAACCTGCGAAAATGATCCTATAACCATTTTTTAACACTCTATTCGCCCTACGACCCCATTTTTAAAAATATATCGTCGGTTTGGAAGAAGACTCACAACTCAAAATAATTAATTTTTAGGTTTTCAGAATTAACTGAAATTTTTCGATATTTTTGTGTGAAAGAGTGTTACAAGTTGTGATTTTGATATTGGCGCTATAAGAATTACAATTTGTAATTCTCTTCCATACAAAAATATAGAAAAATGTCTGTAGTTTAATTGTGAATACCTAAAGATGAATTGTTTTGAGTTGTGACTGTCTTCTTTTTTCAGTTTAGAACCTCAAAACCCGTTTGAAAATCGACTTTCATACTTTCTGGTGAGCAAGTACATTAAAAACTTCGTAAAAAATTAATAATAATAACTTTTTTAAGCACTACTTGTTTGCAAGAGGTGCGATTTATTACTTCAAAATCGCGTTAAAACGGAGAGAAGTGTAACATGGAGAACACGCCCTATTCAAGTTTTTCTCGAACAAATGTTTTTATAGTTTTTCGATTCTTGCGAAAATTACTTATTTTTGTTTGAACCTGTTATTGTAATTAGGCTCTAACAAAGACCGCAATTTAAGTCCCGAAATTTTATTCGTTAATTGCAAGGCAAGTAATAAACTGGTTTTATTTACTTTTTTTTTTTTTATTTGGCCTATTAAATTATTTTGCATTACTATGTAATATTTTTAATTCAAAAATAATTTTTTATTTTACTCATCAAACATTTTCGGCACTTTTATAAATTTATTTCGACATATTGCGGCATCCTTATTTTGTCTAGAACATTTCTACTATCTTCTAATCACTTAGAGAAATTTCAATAAATATAGTATCAGTAGAGGAATAGAAATTCACTTATCAGTTAGTGATTATTGTAATAATTTGCAATGTATATATTAAAAAATATATATTGAAAAAATCATTAATCATACTTTACTTGTCATCTGTCTAGATAGTGTATCTCGTGCGTCTCTGATATTGTGATATACAGTCAAGATTTTACCATATATCTGAGATTTATCTTAAAAGCTTGAATTTTAATATAGTTAAATAATTTGTTCTTAGTAAAAAACTATTGGAAAAGAATAAATTATTAATACCTAGACACATAAATTCACTACTTCGAATTTGCAGCTTTTATAATGTGTGTAGTGATGATACGAAACATGGTTAGAAGATTTATTTTTATATTGTTGAGATTTTACAAATAATTTATAATGCAGCCTTCATTGTGAAACGGATACGTAACCTTTTAGGAAGGCAACAAGCTTTATTTTATAATGTTTCTTTGTTGCGTGCTTGGTAAAGATACAACAACCTTCATTTACTTTCAGTTCTCTTTTATTTGGGTTCTTTTAGTATTTTTTTTATTTTTTTTTTATTTCGTCAATGAAGGCTAATGTTTCATTTTGAATTTTATAATGAAGGTTTATTATTTCAGTTTATTTATTTTTTTACTTTTATTTATTTTTTTAGTTAATTCTAAATACATGTCTCATGGAAATTTCATCATCGTTAACATTCCTGGCTTAAATATTTGCCAAATAAATAATTAATTTAAAATAAAATATTTTTTTGTATACATTCCTTTAATACCAGATCAGCCAGGTGGGAGTCACGTGGTTATTGAAGCAATTTTGGTTTTCTTTTAGCAAACGATCCCACTAATTATTTACTGTATTGTAATTATTGAATAAATTTAAATATTAAAAATCAGTT
>NW_027110254.1:124741-137695 GCF_000696795.3 Halyomorpha halys
TGATCAAATTTACTTGTTGTGTTTTTTTTTATACAGTTGTAAATATCAATAAATAAATAAATAATAATAATAATAAAATTTGGATTCTCCATCCTAAAGTCCTAAAAAAACCTTTTGAACAGAAAAATAAAGTATTGAAGAATAAGTGCTTAAAATGTTTTGAAAAAACTTTTAGTTCATTGATAAATAATGGTTTAATTCAATTTATGGTTTAAATAATTGATTATGGATCGAAAATTGTCCCTAAAATACATTTGTTAGAAGACATACCATACTCAATTATTTTTTATCATTTTATAAAAATAATTATTTTAAAAAACTTCGACCGTTGTAGTCATGGTATACTCGAGTAAATGGTGTACTCGGGCATTATCATACAATGAATATCGCATTAAAAATTTTATTTACTTGGCATATTTTTTTCTTGGGCTGCCGAATTTTCCAGTTCCAACCTGTTGGGAACCACAGTTCTAGACTTTGAAATCTAGTAGCAACCGTAAACTTTGTCTTTTATTTTTCTTATATTTACAAAATGTTAGTAAACAAGTTTTAAATTACACATGAACCCTCAAACTTTCTTTATCATGCCACAATTAAAATTATTTATATTCACCGTAAGTCTAATATATTTTTAATTTTCTCTATAATTATAATTATAAAATAACTCATATCATTGTATTAATAAATCTATATAACTAATTCGTTATATAACCACGAAATAATATGAATATTAATAATAATGAAGTAGATAAATACAGGATTTATAATTGAACGTTTTGGACTAAGTCTTTGAGTAGGATTTCCTACATTGTAAGCCATCTTTAAGTGTGAATGGAATTTTATAAAACTTTTTTGATGAACTCACAAAATAAAAGAGAATAGTGCATATTGTTTTCGTTAATTTCTATTAGTTAGTATAACAGCCCGAAGGAAATAAAAAACCAGTTATTTCACCACAATTATTGATAACTTTAATGAAAACTATATATAGTCACTAGTCAAAATTGGCGAGTCTGACAACTACATTTACATTGCATAGAACATCACTTAAAGTCAGATAAATTAAATAATACATGAGTCCTAATTTTAAGTTTAGTTTATATTCAATATTTTAAAAGTGTGAAGTTCTTGAATTTATTTTGTGAAAATTATATCTTAGGAATGACGATTATCTTCGTAGGAATAAGAGTAATGAAAAACAATTTTATTTCCCCAAATAGTTGGCAGAGAAATTTTATCTTACTTGTATATAGTTTTTATTAAAGTAATAAAAAAAAAAATTAGAGTGAAATAACTGTTTGTTTTTTCTCCTCTAGGACTCTTTGACTATGGTATATTACCATATAATATAGACTATTATTATATTAATATTAAATCTTTACAAAAAAGAGTAGTCAAAATTATTAATTTTAACTTGTATTGTTGTTAGTGACTCGACATATCAATTAATAAATTAATTCTATTGTCGTCAAATTTATTTTATTAATAATTTATTTATTTATAATGCGATTAGCTAGCGAATGTACAAAAGTACGGGTATGAGGCATCACTTTCTGTCACGAGATATTATTTAATTTATAAACTTTTAAAGTTAATCTGATAAAAAAATAGTTTAAAAATTATTATATTAAAAAAATTAATATAATTTCAAAAACTAAGCCCATATTGACGATATTTTGATCAATTTTTCTGTTATTTCGCTATAAGTATGCTTTATCTCAACAGAGGTGTTGACGTCATTAGGAACCTATTATTTAACTTTTAGATGTTTTCATCGATCATAAGGTGTTACGCGTGTTTTTCTAATGTCTATTTACACTCGTTCCTGTAGGCTGTATTGGCGTTTGACGATGATTTAACAATATAATAGGGAAAAAATAGTCGATTGGAGAGTGATGGGTGTGGGCGGGGCTGAAACTATAACCTTATAAGGTACTATTGACTGATAGTATTAGTAATGATTTAAATTGAATCATTCATTTGAGAAAACTTCATTTTTATCTAAGCTGGATTTGTCACCCGCATTTACCAAATTAGGGAAGCCTCGCATAGCACTGTCCCACGCAATATACTACAAGAACACTAAGTAAATTCATTTTAATTATTATTAGTTTTGGTTGCCTTAGACAATTACAATTTGAGCTGGACTGTTTACTAAAAATTCGGTCTCTAGGCATAATTCATTGATGATTACTAAAAATAAAAAACAAGAAAACAGATAGTAATATTGTGTTTTGGTAGAACGAGATTTAAAATATACTTTATTAGAATCTAGCTTAAATTACAAACTTGAACATGATTACTTTTTACTGAAATTTATTTCCACTTTTATAGTTTTTCTGCCTTAAAAATAACCGTACATACTGAATTTCAGACCATCTGATCCAAATTAAGATGGGGGATTTATATAATAGACACTACCTAAACCCTCAAAAACGTGTAGGTACCTTTAAAAAAAATGTGGCGCAATTAGTCAATCCTGTTAGACGTAATATATTAGGGACGCGACAGCCGTGCGCGTTGGGTCGTGGGTCCTAGAGCGCTCGGTTCTGAACGTTCTGGGCTCGATTTCCAAATATGGCAGTTCATATGTATTTCTCGACGGTCCCGAGAAATTAATCCTTAACATTCTCACACTTGCCGGACTAACAATAACAATACTTACAACGTAATGTAGGTTTAGCGCAAAATATCAGGAACGTAGTTATTGTTAAAATGCTAATATGATTTTTGTTTTTAAAATGTCTGCTGTTTAGACTTGTCAACAGCGAAGTGTCATGAAATAATATTTTCAACAACTCGGCTTAAACAAATTCAAATATTGGAAGAAGATAGTTGACCGTATGAAGTACATTGTAGAAAGATGGTATCAATAATGGTATCAACATAGTAAAGGAAAACTATTTATTGTTAACCAACATTTAGTTATTATCTTTCTTCAGTCTGACAGCCCTGACGAAATACTACAAAGTGGAGCAAAGCATTTGTTAACAATAAATAGTTTTCTTTTACTATTTTGATACATGTATTGACCCGGACTATCTTCTTACAATTGAAATAATTTTTTTTTTTTTTAAATTGCTATGTAAAGAACATTTCACTGCAGACCAGTTTCAATATTGTACATCTAAATTACATCACGTTTTATAAAGCATATACATGTATACCTACAATCAGTTCAAACTTATTGTTATAACCTTCATCAAGTCGTAATGCGTGGAGTTGCCGGTTTTTAAAAACCGTTTTTTTTTTTAGAAAATTATGAAATTCGAAAACCGGTTTTTTAGTAGAAAATATCAGTTTTCAATGTATGAATAACACTTCGGTTGCAAGTGAGAGGGTATTTTCTATTTCGGGGAATTTTGTGAATAAACTAAGGACACGGCTAAATAGCAAATCGATAGACGGCCTCTGTTTTCTGAAATCATATTTCATTAAACAAAAAAATAAATAGAATATTTAAATTTGTATTAAAATTGCGCGGAATAGAAAATACTCGGTCCTTTGCTTAATTGTCTTTAAAACTAAAATTGATTTTAATAAGTGTGTATGCATAAACTTTATTTACTCTTATCTTTCGTTTTTGATTATAATTTACATTATATAATACACAATTATATATTTTCTAATTGTTTTTAATAAGTATCCATCTGTATCTAATAACATAGTTTTTTTAAAAAATAATATGGTTATTATAAAAATATGAAAATATATTGTTTTTATTTATCGAACCCTTTGCTGAATAACTCGTTTCACTATTATAAAAATATTTACATCCTTATATGTGAAAATTATGCATAAGCAACAATCCTGGTCAACTATTATTTCTTTGTTCTACTAAATTGCATAAAAAAAATATACTATCAATAAAATTGAACAGTAAATAATTTCAGTCAAAAACTGCTTTTAATCACTCTAAATTATCTTTTAAAATTTTTTGTTCGAACTACAGAATATTCGAGCAAAAAATTTTTTATAAAAATTTGAAACCGGTTAAAACCGGTTTTCTGGAAAAATTACTATTCGAAAACCGGTTTTCTAAAATGTCGGTTTTTGTATAAACCCTAGTCATGACCACCACGTGTGTGCCCAATGGGGACACTTTTTTCCGGTTTACTTTATTAATAAGATATTTTTTATTTACAAATTTCATGTGTGGTCGCTCCAAATCTCGGAAGGTCTGATGGTCGATTTCTTGTGACATCAACACGAGTGTAAATAACATTATGATTTATCTTAGAATTTTTAGGTTTAAATTCTACATCCTTATGTGCTCCTAATGGATAAAAAAGCATGAGTTAACTTACTTGGTGAATATCCTATTCTAGTCTGAGTGGGAAGGTTGAGACTTATTCATCTGGGTCCATCACGAGATAAATTTCACGTCGTTTTTGTTTGACGAATACTTCTTTTTTTGTGTGTGTTTGAATCTGGTTGATGTTGGAACAGTGACGCGCCATCCCCACCCCAACCCCCCTCGACAGATTTATTATGTCGCTAGATAATTTTGTTGTTTGAATACACTAAGTATGATTTACAGTTGAGATAGTGAATATAGTCTTGCTATCACGCTGTTTAGTGACAGTAACAGTCGCAAACGGTTCTGAGGATATGTTTGACAGGTTGGTACCATATCCTCTATTATAATATTATATTTTGCAATATAATATAATTTATACTATATTATAGTTATTGCCACTCTCAATACACAATCTTCGGCCAGTAAACCAAAAACGACTTCTTATCTCCTGAACAATTTTGAGATTGATAGGTGCAGATTTTTTATGTTCTTGATATTAACTTCCAAATTTTTTTTTTATCCTCTGATTATTTTACCTATGGATAGGGTTGGTTCCTACCTATGGATATATATTCTTCCTTTGAGAAAATCTGAATAGAAGCCAAATAGACTTTAAATCTGATTGGATGCTTTCAAAACAAAGTCTTAAGTTTTTCAAATCTCAGTAAAAAAAAAAAGTTCCTATTCTATGTTTCCCAATTTATTATCTGTACCGACAAAGGCAAGATGAAATAAATGCAAAAAAAGTTAGTACATATCACATCAAATGTCTAAAAATAATAGTAATCAAATTGTGATAGTCTGTAGTCACAGTGAAATAGTCTGTAGTCATATGATCTACACTAAAGTCTGTTTTGAAAAATTCTCTTAGTATTTGATAGACCATTTTTTTGAGGAAGGCATTAAGCTTCATAGCACCACGATACGTACGACCCATAGTAAAGTAACAGTAACAATATGAAATAACCAGTTGGCGTAGTAACGTATGATTGTTTCCATGATGAATTCATACCCAAGGAAACTAAAGTCAAGTTTTCACGATGACTATTATAGTGTTGTGATAGTGATAGTTATCGCTGCAACCACGATGATGTAAACTATAATATTCGCTGTCATGGCAATACTGTCGTGCTGTCAGGTATTGCCATCTGCACTTGTCAGCTAACTGCCACATGCAAATGATTGAACTATCGCAACTTCTAACCTTATATATATCGCATATACTCTTACAGTTCCATGTTTCCTATTTGTTATTTGTCAAAGGTGACAATTGTTTATTGTTTTTAATCACCACTTCTTATCATTCATTCACAAAATTGAACTGTGAGCAAGATTAGATTCAGTATCAACGCGTAAATAAGCAGTGTCATACTTTCTTGCTGCTGCGATATCACATACACGACAGATATATAGCACGGGGAAATGAATCTTTACGCACTCCAAAAACTTTATTGATTATTGTGTTAAATATTATTTTTTATTTCAAGGAGTAAATAACACAATATTAGTAACAGTATTGTCATTTTATTTAATTATGTTTGTACTCTTATTATTTGATGAAGTGTGTTCCTCATCATTTTTACTTTAAAAAATTGGAATAAATAAATATTATATTTGAGAGGCCTTGAATAGCTGATTAGCCACAAACTTAGTATTCTCGTTTCAGAAGCGTTACCAGGTCGAATCCGGCCTGGGCAGGTTAATTATTATTTCGTGGAAGACTCCAGGAATGAATCTCAACTTCTCCACTCTGGCTTGAATTGGTTGGTAACCTGCAAAAAACCGTCTTTCCAGCTTGAATTGGAGAACATAAGAACGTTAAACCCCTATCAATTTTTTATTTAGTAATTTATATATTGTCATTTATAACGGTATAAAATTATACACAACAAGTAAATTTGCTATTTGATAATATAAGATCATACAAACATATGGAGAATCTACCCATTAGTAGCATTCTAATCATATTTCTACACTAGAAGGTCTCGAAGCCATCTTCTTTTAGGCTCCTCGGAGGATTGTCAGGAATAGAAAAGGAAGCAAAGTTAGATACTAGCTGGTTTTGATGATTAGGGAGTTTATAATGGAAGGTATGATTTCTGAAAAACAGTATAGAGAATAGTACCAATGATACTACCCTGAGGTACACCAGAAGACTAAGGCAAGAGAGATGAATAAGGGCTATTGTGATTTATTTTATATAATCTATCGGAGAGATAAGAACGGATAATGAGGAAGTATCTGTGGGGTAGGGATTTACGGATAATGTGTAGCGGTACTGAAACCCCAATAATAAATTTTTAAAAGAATTGTGTTTCGTTTATATTTCCAGTGAACAAAACGGATATCAAACAGAAGCTTTCGGTCGATTCAGTTATTTTTAATGGTTGTCCTTTTATTTTACATTATACATTTCTGATGTTATTCAATGAATTATTCGCACTTGGTTATGTGGTAATCGCAGTCTTCTATAATCCAACTTCATCGAAACCTCGAAGTTAAACTGGTATTATTATAATTTATACTATTTACCAAATATATTATAAATTTACCCCATTTCTCAATAGGAAGGTAACAAAGTCAAGTAGGTGTAGGTGACTTGTTGCCAACATCGTGTATTTCGGATTGTAGGGACACGAAGGTGACATGAATGACGGTACGAGTCTCTCTATTAATAGAAAGGCCTTCAATAATGCTCTAATAACTCGCCATTAGCTAGAACTGTCTGACATGGAAGCCAAAATTGAGACTGCTACCTTATCAGAGAAAACTATATTTCGTAACACGTTTCGTGTTGTGTTATTCACCTACTCAATTTACAACTATTTGTGTTTGAACTAACCGGATTGCTAGGTTTAAACTGTGTTCTTGGAAATTACAACGTTTGTTTACAAAGGTGGCTTTGACGTATAACTCATTCTGAATCCTATGACTGTGTTGATCTAGCATCAAATACGCTGATACTTGATGATCCTATAATGACTAACTTATTTCTAGTATATTAAAATATAAAATATTAATATCGGTAGTGTTGCTATAATTTGTTGGAAGGAGGAAGAATAAATTTTCAAATAATTTTGACCTGATTCTCCAACTATATTAGAATACTTTTAACATTCCCAACTAGTAGATGGAACTTTGAATTATTTACTTATAACGCATGCTGGTCGAAGCAAGACGAAGTAACAATTTCAAAGAGAGATCGCAAAAAAAAAAAATAAATAAATAATTAGATAGAATCTTTGATTTTCACTTATATATAAACCATATAGTGAAGTGAAGTACTCCGATTATAAAAAAAAAATTGCTATGGTGTAGCAATAAATACTGCCGATCGGGAAAAGAAATTATACGGGGCCCCTTTGTCTTATGGGGAGGGAGAAGATGGAGATTAAAGGAGTTTCAATTTTTTTTGTTTCTCGAATTTTATGAATTTATTATTATTCAAGTAAACGCAAGATAGTAAACCATTAATAAATATCGAATTAACCACAGTTTACTTGTTGTAAATCATTTTTTTTTTTTTAATAAAAAAGGTTTTTCAAAATAAAAATGATGGTATTATTGAAAACAAACATTAAATCATTACGAATTTTAAAGAAAACAAAGTAGAATTATTTATTTGTCAATTCAAAGATTAATCTATGTAACACACCTCTATTTATATTTGATAAAATATGAACTAAAATTATAAATTTTATTAATATAGCATTTACTGGCTCTTAAAATTGTACATAATTATTCTTATTTATAATAATTTTTGAATCATAAAAACATTTTAAAAAGGGCCCTACTTGATTTTCCCTCCGTACCTACACACTGGATAGAAGATGATTGAATAAGCGGGATTTAAAAGTGGGAAGGGTAGTGGAGCGACGCATTGTTCTGATGCCCATCCCAATACTGTAGGATGTTGAAAAAAAAAATGTACTCAATTATTAAGAATTCGGTGTGTGCTACCTTCCTACTATTGATCGGTTGTATTGTTTTGCTATTATATTTATTTTATTTTAAATTCAGAGTCATATTTTGCCTTGTAGAGGCCCTTTTTTAATGCCAATATCGGATCACATTTCCAAGATCCGCATAGCATAATTTATAATGTCAGACTAACTGAAAATAATCTGTTCTGCCAATTTAAGTAAAGAAAGTTTGTAGAGTTATTTTTGATTCGTTCTGATACTATGTATATTAGAATATTACAGAATAATGATGTAATAGATAGTATACTGTAAAAACATTTATTTGTGTCTGTCGGTGCAGTTGATATTTTAGACATAAGTATATACCTTATATGCTTACCAGTTGAAACAGTTTGTTTAAAAAAAAAAAATGTATAGACTACGGGGTCTCTATGAGGCATCTATAGGGTAATCCATCACTAAGCCGTATTTTTGTATTTATTAATAAATCTGCTTTTAATAATGGAACGAGTTGCCAAAATATAACTAACGTGAAAGCTAGTATCTACCGACAAATAAATTACAGCAAGATATATCGGGCTATTATTTTTTTTATCATTTGATGGACCATTAACTAAGCGTAATTATATTTTAATAAATCGTACCAATAGAAGAATTTGGTGGATTAAATTCGGAACATTTACCCAGAGTGGTCAGATCTTTATCCGTGTTAAGCGAACTATAAATTCTGTGTCTGTAAATTGTAGCAATCATATATATAATAATAATAATAATAATTCATTCTTAAATTGTTCCATATAGAGATGAATATGGTACTGAAAACCGATAATTACACTAATGTAGATTAATAAAAAAAAAATATTATGAAACTATTAGATGTAATTAATGTGATTTATATGTTAAAATTAAAACTACCTAAAACGTCTACCTACAACCAAATATAAATGTTATAAAGTTTCAATATGATTTAGAAGATCCAGAATTCATAATACAAAAGAACATTTTTTTTTACCAGGAAAACATTATTCTTAAATAATTATTTGTTCTCAATTTTATTAAATTTAGAAGTGGTTTTAGTTATTTTTTACAACCCTGTCGAGCGGAGAAACCCAAGCTAAGATCTCTCAGGGATTCCCCGACAACGGTCTCTCTCCCGTTCACCATTTCCCCTTCACTAACATCTTTAAATAGAAATCCCCTCTTGCTGGTTTACATTATTTATCAGGTTTTACGCAACTGCTGGGCTCTTTGGTTCATAATACCTGGAATCACAATTCGAGAGCTTTATGGCGAAGGTATCGGATTTGGCATTACTGCTTATTACTTCCTCAGATGTGTTTTTCATACCACTCAAATGAAATAATCTGTGATAAACGTCAAGTCGATTACGAGATATCTCGAAGTAAAGATATCACTATCTGAGATTTTCATTCAGAAAAAGTGAAAAAAATATCTTTTATCTGCTACTACTGCATATTGAGCACATTTTATTGTAATATTGATCCGTTATCAATTTAAAACTAATAATGTTACATGATAAGTGAATATAGTAATCTTAAATACTAGATCATAGGTAATTACCACGATAGTGAAAACTGGATAAAATTAAAAAAAACATGAAACATAACTAGCAACGAATTCGGAAGAAGGAAGTCGTTGCGTAAAACCGAAACACGTGAAGATTGCTGCTGGAAGAAAGTCAGAACCAGAAATGTGATGTATGTTTTAGTAGATAACGATAATTACCCAAAAATATGATAAAGTGGGAAAAATTCGTACATCTAGTTTTTCAGGGAGAAATTAGTTTATTAATTACTTGTACTTATAATAACTTATTATTGTGATACATAACAAAATAAGTGAAGAAAATTAGAATAATACAAAACAATAAGTGTTGAACAGTTAGCACAATATAAATTGTTAGTTTATTACAAGCTTAAATTTTTCACCTAACACCCCATCCCTTAATCCAATACAAGCACAGTGAGCTTAATAATTTATATTAAAATTGGTGACAACAAACAGCAGAACAGCGTTCTAACAAAAAATATGAAATTATTCAACTTTTTGAAAAAAATATTTAGCTAACTTCGATAAAATGTTGAAATTATCTATAATTAAAAACACTAAAACAGGATGAATTTCATTTGGCATTAAAAAACTCAAGGATTGAAAACATCTGGTGACATTCTGCTAATCACGTGAAATTGAGTAAAAATCACGACATAATCCCGAAATGAGATTTTTAACTTACTTAATACTGTGAATCATTAGAAGTTAAAAATGTGAAAAATCAGCTCTATGTTGCCTGGCTACAAAAGATAAAAAGAACATGCTATAAATCCATGATAAAACAAAAAAATACGATTTTTAATAGTTGTATATCAAATAACAAACAACGTGATTGAATTGTTTATTGTTGAAATATTACGTTTAAAATTACAAGGGGAAATAATAAGAAAAATTTTATTCTCAAGAAAGTCTTACGTAAAATAGTGAAAAAAAAGTTTTTATGGCAGAAAATTTTAAAACATTGGTATAACATGGATTCATATTTAAAATTACTACTTCTATAATTTATTTCGGTCATAAAATTGTGGCGTGATTCAAATTGCACTATCAAGTGCTGACTGTAGTATTGTTTTTTGTTGGAATTATTCCTTCAACTACAGTAAATTAGTAATCTAATAGATGAATCACATCAGATAAACTAGTTTTCCATTATGCACCTTAGCAATCGGCCAAGAATAATACAAAATCAAACTCCTCTTCAGGATTCGTTGAATCCAATAATCGAATTATCCAATGTTGGCAAGATTTGGCACTAGTCACTGTTCACCCCAGGTTGATCGTCGGAACTCCGGTATTATTATCCGCCATTTCGTTTGAAAATGGCGCCCAATTTATGATATAAGGCTCAATCATTTATGAATACAAGGGGGGGGAGTTTTTTGCATTTGCTGAACCAGTTGTGTTTTGAAGAGTGCGATTGTTTTGAGTTAGTTCCTTTACCTCTTCCAAAATCTGAGATTTATTACCTCTTCATTCAGACCCATACTACCAATTTTTTTCCAAAAAGAGAATGTAGTATGGAATACTTTAGAAAAAAATCTGTGTTTTATCTATATATTTTTTTTTGTTTAAAGAAATCCTATGTGAGTCGTTTCTTACGTTAGAGCCTAAAATAGCAACGCAAGGTCTGATGTCGGGATGTTGGAAAACACCGAAGAACAAGAGTTATGCATATTTGTTGGATATAGAAGATAAAAGACGGATTAGATCATACTAGACACTTAACCAAAGATCTGCGATTACGGGTGCGCCGAGGGAAGATATAGCTACCCATTTTTTGAATACTTGTTATTAGAGTTATTTTATTTTTTATCTTTCCTAATATTTTATTGTTTGTAGAAAGTCTTAAACTGGTAACTGTCATGTAAAAGTATCTCCGAATTCACTTTTGTCCTATAAGCTAGTTGTAAAAACATTTTACTTTGTAGAGTTTCATATTACCTTCACTAAAGTCAGCAACCTAACTTAATTTTTTTATTCAAACCGAACAGGTGTTTATTATTCGGACTATATAGTACAAGAGCCAGGAAGAAAAAAAGGCAGTTATCTCACCCCAATTTTTGATTACTTCAATGAAAACTATGTATAATTACTAGTCAAAATTGATGAGTCTGCGAAGTATAGGTAGGGGGAATAAAAAAATGGCGGCTGTTTCAAACCTTAATAAAACATTAATTTTTTATTCGGGGCTCTATATCTTAAATACTACCAACAATACTAGAAAATCTAAGAGAACATTATTTAAAGAAGAGTAAATTTGCTGAAATATTAGCCCTAAAAGAGCTATTTACGTCCAATAGTACTCGAGATATAGCTTTTTAAAAAGAAAAATTTCTTAAAGATCTACTGAAAGATTAGTAGTTAGTTAATTTATATTGAGAAATCTATATCTCAGGAACTATGTAACGTACATATGTCTATTAGCATTCAAATTAAAGCTAGTTTAATGTACTATTAAGAAGTTTATGACCTTTACCTTCGTAGGAATAGTAGTTTTCATGAAATTTCATCAAATAAATTGATTTATATTAACATTTAAGAAACCATTGGACGTGCAGATGTCTGCCAGCGCTCAAATTAAACCTAGTTAAATTTACTACAAAATAGTTAATTATGTTTATCTTTGTAGGAGTAGTAGTTTTTATGATATTTGACAAAATAAACTCACAATATGTTAATTTCTAGTTGTTCGTATAAAATGTTGGATTTTTGAAAAACTATATCTCTAGATCCATGAGACGCACTTATGTCTGCCAACACTCAAAATAAAGGAAATTAAACTCACTATAAAGTAGTTTATGACACTTATCTTCGTAGGGGGTAGTAGTTTTTATGATATTCACATATGAAAATAAATTTAGCAAATGAAAATTTGTCCGAACAACTATAAATCAAATGATTTTAGCAAATTTCATATAAACTATTACTCCTACAAAGATAAACATCATAAACTACTTTATAGCTCATCAAACTAGCTTTAATTTGAGTGCTACTGGACATCTGTTCGTCAAATGGTTTTTGAGATATAAATTTTTCAAAATAAATTCACTAACTACTGATCTTTCAGTACGTCCCATACATTTTTATGAAATGTTGCTTTTTAAAAAGCTATATCTCGAAAACTATTTAACGTAAATAACTCTATTAGGGCTCATATTT
>NW_027110254.1:137745-145535 GCF_000696795.3 Halyomorpha halys
TATGAAATGTTGCTTTTTAAAAAGCTATATCTCGAAAACTATTTAACGTAAATAACTCTATTAGGGCTCATATTTTAGCAAATTTACTCTTCTTTAAATGACGTTCTCTTAGGTTTTCTTTTGTTCCTACTTTTTAAGATATAGAGCTCTGAATGAAAAATTAGTTTTTTTTATCGTTTTGAAAAAGCCGCAATTTTTTTATTCCCCCTATCTATACTTGGCAGACTCATTAATTTTGACTATTAATTATACATAGTTTTCATTAAAGTAATCAAAAATTGAGGTGAGATAGCTGCCGTTTTTCTCCTCTTGGGCTATTATACTAATAGATTCGATATGAGAACATGGTCGGGTATGTGAATTTCAGACCTTAATCAGGGTTGAAAAACAAAACGAGATAAAAAAAACTCCTAATTCAGAGAAAATATAATATTAATGAACAAACTTGGAAATATTCATAACAATAAATTAAGAAGATAAAATACATTATTGTAAAGGCAAGTATTGTACAAAACAAAATAAGGCTTCATATTACCACCATCTCTTCTACAAAATGACTGAAGGAGGTGCATACAAGCAAAAGGAAATTCGATTATATTTCCCTTCAATATATACCGCTTTTAAGTGGCGCTCAATGACATGATGTACAAATGTAATTTACACTGTCACAGGATATTTCATCTCACGAGGAGTGTCTTATCTCATACAAGAGCCACTTCTCATAAGATTGCTTTATTCGTAAAACTAAATTGCACTAAAGCTTGTAAAGTAATGCTTCATGTTCTATTTATATTTTTGTGGTAATTCCATCAATTGACATTTCTTGTTATTGTTTGTTAAGTGCCGATATTTTTTAAACATTATTTCAAACTACGTAATATGTTGCTTAAAATTGTGACTGGCTAGTTTCACAACAATGCTATAACATGGGATAATCTCTCCTACGTGTCTAATGTACTGGCCCACTGACGTAAATATAATCCCAGACGTTATGATATTGATAACTTGTCTGACCTTTCTCCTGATCATTCCCCTTTACTACAGAATTCAACGCTTGGAGTGAAAAAAATTGCAAGGATATCACAGAAATATGGTTATCAATGAAATAAAATTCACAGGCACCATAAAATGTAGGTAAAGTAGTGCAGTTCTTCACATAAGGCATAAGGCCCATTTCTACTACGGCAGTTACAATCATGAAAGTTCATCTTGTATACCAGTGGTTCCCAAAGGAGAAGAACCTCTGTTGTATATCATGACATTTGTTAGTGTGTAGTTCTGTCGTACTATCAGTTTTTTCATTACTAATTGTACTAGTTACAGCACTGCCAGCTTATTGCTACAAGTAGACGCCTTGAAAGTGATCTGTCACACCTTAATACCTCACAACCCCAACCTTATACACAACTTTCAAACTATACGTATCCTGTTTCTTTGTTTGAGGTGACTGTTGTTTGTTATACTTAAGCTTCTATTTTGATCATCCATTGAGTAAGTCCAACTGTCAGTGTTTGAGCAATTCATAATATCACACATTTATGATAGTACGACAGGAGACTACCGTGCAACTGTCACAGTACAACATAATGACCTTTACATTTATCTTGTCACGGAGACTACATTGGATCTTTTCAAAGATTTTCACGACATACTGTGGGTATTTAAGCAGCCTTTGCTATGTTTGTTAATCGTGCTAAGTGTGATAATGTCGAGAAACATCTGAAATTACCATGTCCTATGACAAACTCGACTTTTTGCATGCTTTTTGGTCTGCTAAAACTTGTGCTAATTTCGTTGAATAAATTTAATTAGTGATTGATTTAACACTCATGGCTTACATTGATCAACACTAATTGAGTAAATAAAGCCATCAGAAGGTTTTAATCTGAAGTTTTAATTACTTTTGCTTATCGTTTCACAGCAACATCCGAGAAATAAATGTTTTACTTCAAAAGTGAAATGGAATCAACCAAGCAAAAGAGCTCACAAAGCTTATTTAAAGAACTGAGATAATCTTACTTTAGCAAATAACATAATAGCACATTTAGCAGGTCAGTAAAGACGATTCGTTCTCTAGAAATTCGTTCCTTCCTGTTTAGCACAATGACACATTTAGCATTTAGCACAAGCTGCCTAAATACCACTACTAACATTCAATTCCACTGCTACAATTTATCTTACTATATTTATTTTTTGTGTATTTTTATCTTATTTTTTTTTTAGCATGTTTGATTACTTCTGTGACAGAAGGAAAATAAGTAAATTTAACAGTTTAATGAAACGAGAGGTATATAAATAGTAACTAGAAATTTATATACCTCACTATGATATTCATTTTATATATAAAATATTATAATTATTTTCTGTAACATACATATGTATATATATTTGTTTGAAAATGAAATAAAATCTTCTCTCAAACTGTTGTTGCGTAGTTGGAATAAGAAGCCACCACTTGAACAAGTACTGTGTAAATAATGCATCTTCATATTATTTGAGAATTATTCATATTACTACGCAGATCATGGCTCTGACTCAATAATATTATCTTATTTCATTTTATTTCAATATTAATTTGGAGGAAAACAAGAGACCAAGTGCTTTTAGATTCTTGATATACCCATATTTAAAATAATAATGACATAAAATATGGTTTCTGACATGTATTATGAATTGAAGTGATTTCATAATTTATTGGGAATTTAAATTTTTGAAAGAATAATGCCGGTGTTTATAGATCCCTGATTTAAGGTTAGGTATTATAATTAACGAAATTTAAACATAGTGAAAGTTTTAATTTTTTTTTTTTTAGCAACTGTGTTACAAGGGAGTACCTCGATTATTTTTTTAAATCGTCTTGATATTGTAGCAGCTAACGTCTCTAGTAGGTTTAGTAATTTGGAAATGATCATTTACGTCATTAAGGGAAAAACTACGTTTAATTTTTTTATACGAAATAGATTTGAATAATAAACATATTTACTGTTTGGCTCTTTAGTTTGCTACAACATGGTTCTTAATAGTAAACAAAACGCAGTAAAGCCTTCTATATCTAAATATAAAATCATTAGTTAATTTTTATTGTGAACACCGTACTTCTAAATTAGTCGATTTGATTGATTAAAAGTAATAAAGGAATGAAAAAATATATTTTAGAAAATATTCATTAGATTTTCTGTGTGCTAAATTTTTTGGGTAAACTTCGAGACGATTCAAACAATGGAATTAATATCAACTGTAATTCACTAGTCAATATTGCATTTTAGTCATATGAATCGTTGAGAGTTCTTTTCTAAAAGTACGTGTTAAGAAGCTGTTGTACGATTAATGTGAATAAACTCGTGATTTTACGATAAATTAACCAAAATTATCAGTGGCCATTTTTCCTTTACGATTAAAAAGTGATTATTGAGCAGTGAAACGAGACTAGATAAATGTGCCTTAATACTAGGACGATAATAATAGAACGGCCGTTGGAACAGAAGGGACCGCTCGCGGAGGCATTGGCTATGGTGGGGGGAAGTGGTGGGGGGTCGGCTATTTAAACCAGCCGATTCGAGAAATCCGCCTCAGTCTCATTCAGTGCATGGTTATAGTATGGTAGTTCTGAGAAGGAGCCACAAGTCGCATACTTTGTTCACTCTGTACGCCCACAACTGGATATTCGTTGTGTTTTGACGTGTTGCGCGTGTCATCCACTCGCGTTGTGTCATTGTGGTTCGTCTGAGTGAACAAAAAAACTATCTGTGATATATATACCAAAGGCATTCTTCATCTCATTTAATTTTTTTTCTCTAGTGTGTGCGCGAATTGGTTTACTTAAACTTATATATATCTGTGCTTTTTTATCACTTCAAAAAAAGAATTACTCAAAATGTCTAAATCAGTAAGTTTTGGTGGTGTGATAGCTTACCCCAATAGCAACAACAATTTGAAAGAGGAGAAGAGTTTGAAAAACCGCTTCAACTGCGGTGTACTCCGTTCAAGCTTGAAGATGGTTTCTTTAAACGGATCATTGATATCCGTACGTTTGGTTTCCAGTAAGCTGAGAAAGAGGGAGGACTCAGCGGTGACCAACAACAATACTGCAACGGCCAACAACAACAACAATAACACCAATGCAAACAATGCAGTTTTGGAACAACAGGTCCGAACTCCGCCCCCAACCTCTCAGTCCGTGGACCCACCCCCGTTCCTCTGGAGGTATTCCAACGGATCTTCCCAGATCGGCCTCTGCGCCAACGATCAAGTGAGTATTCGTTACTTTTCATTTTAACTACTTTAAGTTATTTTACCTTTAATTTGAATCAAGCTTTTACCATATTCATTTGATTTAATTGTTTATGATTTATGATTTGAACTGAACGATTGGTTTATGATTCAGTTGAAGGTTACAGTTCCATTTATCATGAAATGGTTAATCTTGTAGCTTTTATTCCTTATTTAAGATTAGCTAAGGTAACATGTTATTGCCAAGTGATAATTGAAACTGGCTCAAATTAGTAAAGATAAAAATAATAATAGGATACTCTAAAATAAATGTTGCCTTCAGCATTGAGCTTTAAATAACTCATTTAAAATTTTATTTAGCTGTTAAACGTACGGAATAGGTTTCTCTCTTTTATTTACAAGATGTTTCTAAGAAGTCTTTTTGAAAAAAGAACAATAAATTATTAACTGCAGTTACTGGATGCTGTTACTTCCATCGCATGTATACCGTTACATCTCTGTATATAACTGTCGCTGCAAACGGGTCGTCATACTACTTGTCTTCTAGCTCATCCATTCTATTCAAACTATATTTTTTATCAAATCACTATCAGTTAATTAAATTGAATATATTGGATTCGTAAATATGATGTTTGTATTTAGTACTAGTTCACAATACCAACTCCAGATTCAAAACTCACTTATACAGAATGCAACAGGCTAGTATAGGCCTAACTTTCACTGAAAATTGGGAGATTTGTATATTTATTTTAACTTAGTAGTAGGCTACAGCTGTTATCTAATTAAAGCAGAAGTGACAGTAATGTAGGTTTTGAATTTCCCGCTATTGGAGTTCGTCTTGTGAACTAGTATTAGGTTTAATATAAAAGGTTAATTCAAGAAAAAGAATCGCTGACAGCTGGCCACTTATTCTCTCTTTAATTTGATAATTGTCATGATGGAAACCTTTTTGTTATTTTTTATTCTCATGTTCCCGACTGAATACATGGCGTTATCAGTTCCAGCTGGGCTTGGGAGATAACGTATTTTGCCCCAGGCGGAGTCGTTTGGACCGTTACTAACATAATTGTAACCGTAACGAAACCTCTATTGCAGTGTTGCCACGTGCTATCATGAGAGGCCTTGGCTCTCAAAGCCTTTAATTCCCACTCTATATTAAAGTATATAATTCCAACTCATTTCTTACATTCCTATTAACATTGAAGCATATTTTATTAATTTCACATTTTTTCCTCCATTTGTCTGATTTTAATTAAAATAAACTGTAATCGTAATTGATGAGACAATTTGATTATCAGAATCAATTTTCCTATGATTCACGTTATCATTAAATCGAATTTCTTGTTTATTTTTTATGCTTTCAATTTCAGGTCCCCAATATTTCTTAATTATAGCACTGGCATCTTTTTGTCATTAAAGAGGGAAAAAAAGTTTTGGAAGTAGTTATTTTACGATGGGGAGGGGGATAAAGAGAACAGGTCGACGGTTTGTGGCGTCAGTTTTTGTTTAATTTTTTTTTATTCAATTTTGAGGTCGACTGTCCCTAAACGACGTTTTCTACCCAGACGTTAGGGGAGCTACTACCCGTTCTCACCAACTTCTCTCCGTACGTTCTCCCCTCAGATTTCTACCAAGCTGTTTCTCACTTCTTTTATGTATACAATTCGTAATGCTCTGTTTCTTGTGCAATATTTTATTTTCTCTCGACGTATCCGTTTTCTTTAGTCAGCCCAAAAAATAAAGGATTGTTAACAGGGATAATAATAGACGTCTTCATAAAATATAAACAGTCAGTATCGATCCATTTCGATTTCAGCTGTACCTTCCACTCATTCATTGTAATCAGAATCAATTAGTTAAATAAATATACAATGTCGTCAAATAGATAGTAAAGTAAAACGGATATTATATATTAAATTTAAACACTTTTCTATTGGAATAAGTTGTCATTCTAAATACTTGTCAAATATTTATTTAAAAAGATATATATGAGGGAATCAAATCGATTCTCTGTTAAATTTGTATCTAAAAATATAAATTAGATATCTGTGCATCCCTGATATTATCAGTCTGGCAACCCAAACAGGCGGGGGTTTCCATACATTCAGAGGGTTTATAAATTTATAACCGTGATTTTCCTAAAGCCGTATTTTTCTAAGACCTCACACGATTAGCACCTTGAGGTTTAAGTTTGTTCTCAAAGGGAGTTTGGCTTATAGCATTATTTATATATTTGTGTTAGAATTGTTCTGTTAATAATGGCCATTTATTATTGGTTTCTCAGGTTATTGAATTGCACAAACGGCTGTTGCCTTGTTCATTGTGTTCCGTGACGGGTCGAGTTGGCAACGCTGTTTCAGGGTTTCAGCAGATGTCTGACCTCCGGTTGCCATGTTAGCTAGCATGGCGTTCGATTTTAAGTTCTCTCTCTACAAAACCTCTTCGGCTTTCTTAGATATTTGGTATTCGGTTGTTGTTACGCTTTCTGTTACATACAGAAAGAGCAACAATAAATAGTCTTCTAAATTTTTAAAACAACGCTAAACATTTTTCAATATGACTGCTATATTTTGTAGAATAGTCATATAACATAAAAAACCATATTGGTTAAGTAGACCTTTCCCGTAAGAGCCTTTTTAATTAGAAGGGTTAAGTTAATATTTGCTGAAGGTTGTTGCTTGTTAACTGATTAAATATTCCAACTCTGTTGAGTTAATAAGTTTACTTACTATCTACCCGTGCAAGGTCATTAATGTCCTTCATGAAAAGGTCATGGTTCCTTTTCTCATTCATTTTATTTTTTTTAATACAATTTTCATGGTGTTTCTTTTCTGTTATCCTTTTTGTATATTATTTCTTCTCCCAAATACCCCTAAGAATAATATCAAAAATATTTTCGTTTGGTAGTCCCATCCTCAATTCCAAAACTTCGACTAAAACACTAGAGGCTTGTGCATTCTTACTCTTGTTAACTTTTTTTTTTTTTAATAAACGCCCTTCTGGAGTATTTTTTTGTTTATGAAGAATCAGACATGATGATACAACACAAATATTCTAAGGAGGAAAGAGGTGAAAACTCAAGAGATCTAGCTCGAGATAGTTGAACATTGACTCGATATGGCAACGTTGTATCGTTTGGTCGTCGGACATATGATATGATTGGATGACTATTTAACAATTAAGTTCAATATGGCGGCTTTGACACTTGGTGTTGGCTGTTGGTGTTTGGAGTAAATTGGACTTAATGGAACGAGGCAACTCGCCCCGCGTCCTTAGGAGCTGGCAACGCTGCACTATACCCAGGCCAGCTTTCACGTTTCCCTGCCTCCATGCCATGTCTTGCTCTCCTAGTTCCATATAATTCCTACCATGTTTGGTCAATCCATCTTTTAAAAAATATATGAAGAGCATTCTATCAAGTTTTATCGTATTTATCACTTTTTCACCTCAATTGTGTTAATTACAAACTCAAATTCACTTTTTCCTATTTTGGTTTATAAATAATTAATTTTATGGGTTAATATGTAAAACATTACATTATAAAATGAGCCAGTTTTTAA